>NC_090813.1:184305722-184614131 GCF_000390325.3 Nicotiana tomentosiformis
TTGGAGTAGATCCGTAATATCAAATATGACTTGTATACAAAATTTGGGGTCAATCGGACTTGATTTGATAGGTTCCGGCATCGGTTGTAGAAATTGGAAGTTTCAAGTTCATTAAGTTTGAATCAGAGGGTGATTCATGTTTTTGATATTATTTGAGGTAGTTTGAGAATTCGACTAAGTTCGTATAGTATTTTGGGACTTGATGGTATGTTTGGTTGAGGTCCCGAGGGCCTCGGTGAGTTTCGGGTAGTTAACAGATCATTTTTGGCCTTGGTGAGATAGCTGATATCTGCTGCTGCATTTTTTCTGGTTTCCTCATACGCGTTCGCGAGAGGAGCCTCGCGTTCGCGAAGAGTGTTTCTGAGTTGGTGAGATTTTTTATCTAAGAATCCGCGAAGGAGAGGACATGAATGCGAAGGTATGGCAGTGTGTGCATCGCGAATGCGTGGGTGGCGTCGCGTTCGCGAAGGGGATTGAGGCAGCTGGGGACTCCCAGTATTTTGTTCTATGCGTTCGCGTGGTGAGGGACGCATTCGCGAAGGTTTGAGTTTGCAAAGCTTCGCGTTCGTGAAGAGTTAAGTTAAGAGGAAGTCTGAGTTGGTCTATGCGAACGCGAGAGGATGGTCGCGTTCGCGAAGAAGAAAATCTGGGCAGGCAATATTAATTTCAAAAATGAGGGTTTCAACCCATTTTTGCATATTTTGAGCTAGAGAACACGGAATTGGGCGATTCTTGAATGGATTTTTGTGGAGTTGATTCAGGTAAGTGATTCCTACTTGGTTTTGGTTAAAACCCACGATTATATCTTTAATTTTATCATATAATTTGTGATTTGGGGTGAAAATTGGAGAAGAAGATGAAGTGTTCTTGAGTTAGATTTTTGGGGTTTTGAATAGAATTTTATTATCGGATTGGAGTAAATTTGGTAGGGTTAGACTCGTGAGTAAATGGGCTTTCGGGTTTTGTGACTTTGATCGGATTTCGAGACGTGGGCCCAGGGGGAGGGAGGTCGGTCCAATTTTGGATTTTTGGCTTATAATTTCGTGTTTTCTTGTGGGATTGATTCTTTTAGCTTATATTAATTATCTCGTACTGCTTGTGGCTAGATTCGGGGTATTTGGAGACTGATTCGAGGGGCAAAGTCATTGCGGAGTAGAATTTTGCACGGTTTGAGGTAAATAACAGTTTTAAATATTGCCCTGAGGGTATGAAATCCCGGATTATTGGATTATGTGAGTATTTTGGAGGTGACGCACATGCTAGGTGAAGGGCGTGTGGGCGTGCACCATAAGAATTGGGACTTGGTCCATTCCGTGAAACTGTGAAGTGGAATAACTTGTTGCTATCTATATGATCTCCCTGTGTTATAGAAATTTAACTGCAAATCATGTTAGAAATCATGCTTAGGCTATGTTATGGTACTGTTGGGACCCGCAAAGGTCGTGTACTTGTTGAATTACTTGCTAATTATTATCTTGTACTCAGTCATGATTTTACTTGCGTATCATATCTTAGCCTCTTCTTGATTTTGTTGATACACTATGCTATCTTTGTTTGGGCTATTTTTTGTGATTTTCGAGAGCCCGAGAGACTAGAGAGGTTGATGACTGAGTGAGACCGATGGCCTGTCTGTGAGGTATTGATACTATGGCACGTGAGTTGTCCGTGCAGCACGTGAGTTGTCCGTGCGGTTCCACATATTGATACTATAGCACGTGAGTTGTCCGTGCAGCACGTGAGTTATCCGTGCAAATTTTAGCGCTTGGGCTGAAAGGAGCCCCTTCGGAGTCTGCACACCCCCAGTGAGCGCAGGTATCTATTGAGTGTGAGTACTAAGGGCTCAGATCCGAACGATTGAGCTGTTGTGACGAGTTGAGTGTCTGTTGCCCTGAGAGGCTGTACTTGTTTTTCATTTGTTGATGCACTTAATTGCTATCTGTCATTGTTGTGAAATTTTTGAAAGATTCTATATCCGGATTACTTGCACTGTAACTGTATAAACTGATTTGACTTGAACTACCGGATTTGAAAGCATGTCTATTCTTTGCTGGAATTATTGAAAATGAACTGTATTTGTATAGCTCGTCACTACCTTCTCAGTTCTTTATTTATTTTTATTACTTCCTGAGTTGGTTATACTCGTGCTACACCCTGCACTTCATGTGCAGATCCAGGTGTGTTTGATCACGGAGGTCGTTGAGTTCGTGCGCGATCGAGTACCGGAGACTACGAGGTAGCTGCCGGCGTCCGCAGACCTTGTCTCTCCTTTTATGTTTTCTTTCTTTTCAGTATTGATATTCATATATTGTTTGTATTAGACTGGATATTTAGATGTCCATGATTCACTAACTCTCCGATGTCGGGCTATTTTTCCGTACTTTATTTTATTTGAATTTTACCCCCGTTTTTATGAAAAACTCCTGTTATTTTAAATATTTTAATTCATTTCTGTTAAATTTTAAAAGTATTTTTTTGGGAAGGTCGGCTTGCCTAGTATCACGATAGGCGCCATCACGATGGGTTATGTTTTGGGTCGTGACAAATGTAAATTCAGATTAGTCAAACTTATTTATCTATCTATATCTACATCTATTTATATTATTATAATAACATAAATGTTCTAAGCTAAATGTTGAACGATAAAAATATCCCCAAATATTAATTGTGTTTTATGCCCTTTAAAATATAATTCTTTTTTCAACAAATAATTTTATATTGTATATGTTTGCATTTCAAATTATAAGTCAAATCATTTTAACTATTCGTTTTAGAGAAAATCCTTGGTGGAGAGACTTTCGCAAATTAGCAAAATACAATGCAAATTTAGGTTAATCCGGCCAGTAGAATTTTTTTTTGCGGTAATTTGGATGATTTATATATAAAGCTTCTAAACTAAAATAGCAGAGAGTGGGGCAAGTGGTTGCTCAAATGTGAAGCTGTTTGTAGCTAAGTTACTGTTATAGAGTTTTGTTTTTCTTTCAAAAGAAGTTACTAAAATGTCTGTCTAAACATGGTCATTTGCAAAATTAGAGGAACTACCAGAATAGCTAGATTTCCAAAAAGCTGATTCTTAGCACCCTCCTTGGCTAGTGCATCCACGACTCTATTCTTCTCCCTGAAGGTGTGCTTGATCTTCGAATTTTTCCAAATGTTGCATCATGTGCCTGCAAGCATGAATCATAAATATTACTCTATATCCATTTAAAATCATGTTAATTATCTCAATTGAGTCAATGAAGATTTCAAGTGGTGTCATGTTGTGCTCAACGTCTAGTTGTAATCCCTGCATAAGAGCTGCTAGTTCGGGCTTAATGTTAGTGGAGTGAGGAATTCATTGCATAAAGCCAATGATCTAATCTCCGTTCCTATTTCTCATTACACCTCCAATCCCCCCAACTCGAGGGTTGCATAGACAAGATTTGTCAGAATTAAGCTTGAATTTGGCCCTGACCAGTAGACTTCAAATACTAAACAATTATACTAAAAACATATTCAACTAGTTAAAATAATATCGCCAGAAGTCCATTAAAACTTATCTTTAAAGGAAGGAGAAGTCGAACTTATTTAAACACTAGAGAACGATGCAACTTGAGTCCTTCGGCCTCCCTCTGTGTAACTCCCTCCTATTTCCGGTTTACCCACGCTTGGTTGATTTTGACATTTACAGCACGAAATAAAAATCACATTACATCAACATCTACATGGACTATCGCAATGCTTTATTTTAATTAAATAATTAGATTTTTATTCGTACCAGTTATGAGTTGGCTGTTCGACGCCCAAGGTAGACCCCCGAAGGAACCGTTCCCAATATGTTCCCCAGTCGGCACGTAGCGACCCGCTCTCGCTGCGAGAGCAACTCGATAAGTCCACCGATAGCCGACAGGTTCATAATTAGGACCCCGTGCCCAACCCTCATAGCCAAGCCTTTTCCCGAAGTTACAGATCTATTTTACCGACTTCCCTTGCCTAGATTATTCTATCGACAAGAGGTTGTTCATGTTGGAGACCTGATGCGGTTATGAGTACGACCGGGCATGAACGACACTCAGTCCTCTAGATTTTCAATGACAGCTGGGGGCACACCAGACACCACGCGACGTGCAGTACTCTTCCAGCGAGTGGACCTTACCTCCAACTGAGTCGTTTTCGGGGTGGAGAAATGTTGTTCGCTTTTTTTTTAATCTTTAAAAAAAATTACATTGGAAAAATAGTAATTTAAATTATTTTCTTAATATGTAGGAATAGTCATTTAATTATTTTTCTAATATTTATTTAATTATATCTAGAGTATTAAGGAGTTTAAAATCAACTAAAACCTTCCTTATTAAACCTTTCTCTGAAGTCCTAATATTTAGGGCAATGAAATTAACTAAATAAATTTTACCTTATAAAAAAGAAAATAATTTTCAGATTTTTTTTTGTACATACATATACAAATTAGGGACGTAAATATCTTTTTTTTTTGGGTAATTAAACTTTTATTAATAACCAAGGATAAAGTATACAAAGCCATATTTAGTTAACTAAACTAACTATCCAAAGACAAGAAAACAATCTATACCTCTATCTGTCAACTTGGAGAAATTAAATCAAATAAGTCTGAAAATAGCTCCTAGTTCTAACAGATGATCTGGCACAACACAAAAGACTATCTCTTTTACAATGGTGATCCAATCTTTATTCGTTTGCTCGACGATCCTTTGATTCCTTTCTATCCAAATAGCTTGCACTGTTTCAGTATATATCAGTTTGAAAACTTGGGCAACTATTGATTTCCCCTTGGCATTCTCGATAGTCCAGTGTTGGTATTGGTTCCATGCAGTTGGAAATGTTGTATTATTCTTTCCCTATAACAGGACCATGTCCTATATCTTCCTTGAGAGTCTACATTGGACAAAGAGGTATTCATTTGTCTCGTTGTGTTCTTGGCATAGGCTACACTTTAGTTCCACATTGAGCCCCCATTTTGCTAATCTATCAGCAGTAAGTAGCCTTTCATGCAAGTGAAGCTACATAGTAAATCGTGCTCTAGGTCTAGCTTGATTAGAGAACATTAGGCATTCCCATAGTATTATTGGTAGATGTAAGGTCCCGTAAAATTTTTCCTAAAAACTGGGGTTTCGTGATGCCGGTGTAGGCATAGAGGTTAATAATAGTAGAAATTCTCCGCGGCTCGCAAGCTCGCCGCGGTTTGGACCTTTTGGATTGAACAGTGCGTTGGTGAGTTGAAGAAAAATATTTTGCAGAATTAGGTATTTACGCGGCCCATTATGCGGCCGCATAATCACTCTGCGGGCCGTAAAATGGCCGCAGAGTGAAGCAGTTATTTGGGCTATTTTTTATGTCAATTTTGGACCAGTTATGCGACCGCACAACCGTTTCGCGGGCCGCACTTTGATCGCATAATCAGCCTTGGGATTTTGCAGATGGAGGTTATGTGGCGCATTATGCGATCGCAAAATAGGTATGCGGGCCTCATAACTACCGCAGACCCAGGCAGATTTTTTCAGTGTTTGGCACCAGATTATGCGGACCGCATACCCTGTTCCGGAGCTTTATTTTTGGATTTTTATAAACCGACCCTACTTCGTTAATTAGACGTTTTGTCCCATTTTGAGCTAAAATCTGATATTTTGAGAGTGAGAGAGTGTCCTAGAATGAGAGAGTGATCTTCAACAAATTACCTTCAATTCTTGCTCGAATCTTTGAAGATTAACAAGAAAAACGCACTAGGTTTTCATCCTAAAGGTAAGATTCTACACCCTAACCCTCAATTTCGAATTTTTTCTAGAATTGGGTAATTAGTAAGATAATATTTGGGCATGGGAGTTGTTCATCTTGCATTCATGTGCTATCAAAGGGTGTAAGAAGGTTGTGAGTTAAAAATGGTAGAGAATGGGTTGGGGAATGATGGAATCTTTCACAAAAGGGCCTTAAAAACATTAATGCACACCTAGTATTTGATAATATGCTCGAATGAGCTAGAATCATGATCATCTTCCTAATTTGGTTCAACTTGTTATATTTTTAAAATAGATTGAAGTTTCTAAGAATTCCGGAATGTTTTAAAAGTTTAAGGAAGCTCAATTGAGGTATGTTGGCTAAACCCCCTTCTTCTTAGAATCTAATTTCACGGTGTTCACGTAACTGGTGTATGTCCCAAATTGATCATTATAGAATTGGCTATTTCTAATGTATTGGTGTTGAAGAATGTATGTTCAATATTTATTCTAAATGCTTCATCATGTCATCTTTCCATTTGAGGATGTGTTCAAAATGTAGAATATGAATTAAAAATGTTAAGACTTCATGTCAAGATCGATTAAAGGTTGTTATGTCAAATTGTATGAAAAGCCTCTATGTGCCTAAGATTCCCAAATTACTCATATGTGAATTTAATGTCTTGAATGGGAAGCCTTATTGTTGTTGATAATGATAATGATGTTTGAATGTGGAAAGGAGAACTGGAATTATGAAATACGGCCAAGTGCCAAGAATGATTTTATAATGGTGGCCACTAGTGCCAATGAATTGAAAGGATGTGAAAGAAATATGATGTAAGATGAATGACTAAAAAAGATAATGTCTCGGGTGGGACGGCCTAGCCTATCGGGCCGTGATCGGACGCCATGCTGCACACGTTGTGGTAATTGTGCTGGAAATTATAATAAAATTGTGGTTATGGTTGATGTCTCAAATGAGACGACCTAGCCGATCGGGTCAAGATCGGACTCTGTGTAAGAATACAGAGGTATTGTGAATTATGGTATATCGGCTTTAAAGATCACCCAACCTAATAACATGAAAATTGACTTGAGAACTTATGTGATCCTTACTTGATGTTTTAGTATTGTTTGAAGCTCTTATTGAACTCGTGACTTTTTCCCCTTGTATTATTATTCATTCTATTGAGATGGTGTTTAGTTTTACATACTAGTACTATTCGACGGTACTAACGTCCCTTTTGTTGGGGGCACTGCATCTTTAAACGGATGCAGGTGGTTCCATAGGGAGGCAGTGTTGATTGGCGATAGCAGTACACATTCCTCATAGCAGACTTGGTGAGCCCCACCTCATTCCGGGGTCATGTATCTTTTGTACATTTTGGAGGTATAGCCGGAGCCTTATTGTCGGCACTATCATTGTACTCCTTTGTATCTTTTAGAGGTTCCGTAGACACTATGTGGGTTGCATATGGGTGCTAGAAAAGTCAAACAGATTATGTTGTGTTTTGATCTCTTGTTCCACTCGAATCATAAGAATATATGTATCTTGAAACTTAAAAGTGATGTAACTAATGAGACGATCTAGTATTATATATATGATCTTCCTACTGTCTAATTAATGAAATCATGTCTTCTCTTGATCATGGATGAGTTGGGTAGAAAGTATCTAACAGGCTTGTTCGATCGGGTTTACTCGGTTGAGTGCCGGTCGCGCTCTCCGAGGATGAGGCGTGACAATAGATCTCCTAGAAGCTGCAAATAAGTTTGCTTAATCAAATGTTTCCTTGAAACAGATTGATCGAGTTGCAGCATAGTCTCTCTTGCATCAAAAATCTTCCTAACCATCCAACATGCACATTGTGGCACCTTCATACTAGCAAACTGTTGCCCCGTAATGTAATAGTTATGAATCCATCGGATCCATAACCTGTAAGTTTTATGTGCTATATCCCAACAGGTTTTTACTACTCCTGCCCTATTCCGTAGTCGTAGGTTCATAAGGTCGAGTCCACCTGCAGATTTAGGAGAGAAAACCTTTTTCTCAGGCAACCAAGGCCCTTTATTTATAGTGTTGACACCTGACCATACATAATTGCAACAATATGCATCAATTATATCCAATACCTTGGCAGGGATCATGAAAAGTTAATACTTGTATGCTTGGATACCAAATATGACTGATTTAACCAGTTAAATCCTCCTTGCATAAGACAATTTCCTAGCAGTCCATGAGGAGATTCTTTTGACTATCTTCTAGATAAGAGGCTGCCATTGTGCTATGGTGAGCTTCTTAGTTGACAAAGGTATACCCAAGTATTTGAATGGTAGATCCCCATAGGTGTATCCCAGCAGCTGCAAAATTCTGTCCCTTTCTTCCTCTATCACTCCTCCACAATATAATGAGCTTTTGCCTAGATTAGCTTGTAAGCCTGAGGCAGAGAAAAATTGATGAAAACACTGATAAAGGTGATGTGCAGACCCTACATCTCCATGAGCAAAAAGTAAGAAGTCATTTACAAAGGACAAATGTGTAATCCCCATCTTAGCACACTTGGGATGAAATCTGAAGGTCTTTTCATTTTTCAAGCTGTTCAATTGACTGCTTAGATACTCCATTTCTATGACAAACAGGAAAGGGGACATGAGATCTCCTTGTGTCAGGTCCCCTACAATAGCAAATGGTTCAGTTGGATCACCGCTGACCAAGACAGAGTAGTTCACTGTTTTAAGGCATTTCATAATCCACGCAATGAATTTTCTGGGAAAAGCCAATTCCTCCAAAACTTACTCCAGATAGCACCATTCAACTGTGTCATAAGCTTTTTGAAGTTCGATTTCTGTCACGACCCAATTTCACCTATAGGTCGTGATGACGCCCAACACTACAGCTAGGCAAGCCAACAAATAAATTAAACATATATCAATTATTTTCAGAATAATTTTCTAAGAAATTTTATTATTTTACTAACAATATTAAGAAATTAGAAAAGATATCGATTAACTTAAATCCAAAAAAATAATACAATTCCAAATTCTACTAATGTGTGTGTGCCAAGACCTGGTGTCACAAGTATATGGGCATCTAGTAGATTATACAAAACTCCAAATACTGTCTGAAATAAAAATAGACAGAATAAAAATGCAAGAAGAGGCACCGGTAGCTGCAGAACGACTCAGAAATGCAGCTCACCACTACGCCTATAGATAACTTGGATGTGCGATGATAGGTCCTCCACTAGTACCTGCCTCAGATCCTGCACAAAAAGTGCAGCAAGTGTAGCATGAGTACGTAAACAACGTGTACCCAGTAAGTATCAAGTCTAATCTCGAAGTGGTAGAGAATAGATGACCGACTTGACACTCACTAGAGTCAATAATAATAAATAAAATAAAAATAGCAATATCTAGATCAACATGATTTATAGAATTTACAATGATTTTTCTTTAACCAGCAGAAATAATTAAATTCCTTCAAATGCAACAATTCTCAATATATTAATTATATTCCTTCAATTCCAATAAATTTCCAATTTATGAATTGACTTTACAAGCTGCAATAAACTATCAAAGTATCGGGTAATTATTATTATTAGGCACAATTTCTGCCGAGGTCGTACGGCCCGATCAAGAGTTTCGTGTACACTATCGAGGGACGTGCGGTGCGATCCATAGATGCATCTATCCTACCGAGGCGTTCGGCCCGCTCCACAAGAAATGAGGATATTTTCTTATGTACATCCGGAAGGAGAGTATATTTATTATAAGATAAATTCGGGAGGAAGAATAATTTCTCTTAATAATTAATTAATTAAAACAGAAAATCAAGTATATGAGATTTCCATCCTTTAATATTTTTATCTAACAATTCACAATATATATATATATATATATATATATATATATATATATATATATATATATATATATCAAATAATATTAATTAAACAAAGAATACAATTTACACAAGTAATTCATGCTTTGAGTGCTAAACTACCCGAACTTTAGCATTAATAGTAGCTACGCACGGACTCTCGTCACCTCATGCGTACGTAGCCCCCACAATTAGCAACAATTATTACTTTAATTACCTATGGGGTAATTTTTACCTCACAAGATTAGACAAGAGACTTACCTCGTCTTGTTCCAATTTAATCTACTAGTAGACCCTTTCCTCGATTATCCAACTCTGAATGGCTCGAATCTAACCAAAAATAATTCGATACAGTCACCAAAAATTATAGGAATTAATTTCATAAGAAATACTATATTTTTTAAATAAAAATCCGAAATTAGCTCAAAAATCACCAGTGGGGCACACGTCTCGGAATCCGGCGAAACTCACAAAATCCGACAACCCATTCAATTATGAGGCCAACCATACCAGTTTCTCTCAAATCCGACTCTGAATCGATACCGAAATCTCAAAAATTTATTTCTATGAGATTTCTAAAAATTTCCCAAATTTCAATCTCAAAACACTAATTAAATGGTGAAAACAATGATATATTTGTGTATATTGACCAAATCCGAGTTAGAATCACTTACCCCAATGTCTTTTCCTTGAAAATCTATCAAAAATCACCTCTCCTCAAGCTCCAATTTATTAAGAATGGCGAATGGGACGAATGCCCTCCTTTATAATTCTACCCAGGCAGCCCTCGATCATGACCTCGATCCTCGGCCTCGATCGTGGTTCGATCATGGCCTCGATCCTCGGCCTCGATCGTGGCTTCGATCATGGCCCTCGAGCCTTTGCCTTCGATCATGGCTCTCGAGCATGGGCCTTCGATCATGACCCTCGAGCCCTGCCTTCGGTCATGACCCTCGATCTTGGGGCTCGATCTTGGGCTCGATCACAGCCCAGAATTTTCAGCAGAAGAGAAAAATTGCAACAGCTGTTTTAAGTTCAACTTTTGATCCGTTAACCATCCGAAACTCACCCGAGGCCCTCGGGACCTCAACCAAATATACCAACAAGTCCTAAAACATCATACAAACTTATTTGAAACCTCAAATCACATAAAACGACGCTAAAATCACGAATCATGCTCCAATTCAAGCTTAATGAAACTTAAAATTTTCCAACTTTTACATTCGATGTCGAAACCTATCAAATCAAGTCTGATTGACCTCAAATTTATAAATGAAATAACGGAGCTATAAAAAATTTCAGAATTGGATTTCGACTCCTATATCAAAAAGTCAACTCCCTGGTCAAACTTCCAAACTTAAACTCCTATTTTAGCCATTTCAATCCTAATTTAACTACGGACTTCCAAATAAAATTCTGAACACGCTCCTAAGTCCAAAATCACCATATGAGGCTGCTGGAATTGTCAAAATTCTATTCCGGGGTCGTTTTCTCAAAATATTGACTGAAGTCAAACTTGACCTTTTAAAGCCAACTTAAAGAACCAAGTGTTCCGATTTCAACCCAAACACTTCTAAATCCTGAACCAACCATCCTCGCAAGTCATAAATCATTAAAAGCACATACGAGAAGTTTTATTTTAGGGAACGGGGTTCTAAAAGTCCAAATGACCGGTTGGATCATTACATTCTCCACCTCTTAAACAAACGTTCGTCCTCGAAAGGGTTTAGAATTGTATCTGGAGTGCTAAATAAGTGTGGATATCTGCTCCGCATGTTTTTCTTGGCCTCCCAAGTCGCTTCCTCGACTGGTTGGCCCCTCAACTGGACTTTTACTGCAGAAATCCTCTTGAACCTCAACTGGCGAACCTGTTTATCAACAATGGCAACTGGTTCTTCTTTATAGCCCAAACTATTATCTAGTTGAACTGTGTTGAAGTCTAGCACATGTGATGGGTCTGCATAATACTTCCGGAGCATATATACATGGAAAACCGGATGAACTCCTGATAGACTGGGAGGCAATGCAAGCTCATAAGCAACTTCCCCAACTCGTCTCAACACCTCAAATGGGCCTATAAAGCTTGGGCTCAACTTGCCCTTCTTCCCGAATCTCATGATTCCCTTCATCGGTGAAACCTTCAAGAGAACTTTTTCACCCATCATAAATGATAAATCACGAACTTTCTGATCTACGTAACTCTTATGTCTGGACTGTGCTGTACGAAGTCGCTCCTGAATCAACTTTACCTTTTCCAAGTCATCTTTCACCAAATCAGTACCGTATAACTTAAACTCACCGGCCTCAAACCATCCGATGGGCGAACGACATCGCCGACCATATAAAGCCTCAAATGGAGCCATCTCGATGCTGGAGTGGTAACAGTTATTATACGCAAACTCGGCCAAAGGAAAGAAACGATCCCACTGACCTCCAAAGTCAATCACACGTGCCCTGATCATATACTCCAAAATCTTAATTGTCCGCTCTGACTGTCCGTCGGTCTGCGGATGAAAGGCTGTGCTGAGCTCTACACGGGTCCCCAACTTACTCTGTACTGCTCTCCAAAAATGTGAAGTAAACTGAGGACCTCTATCTGATCTGATGGAAATTGGCACACCGTGCAACCGAACTATCTCCTGAATATAAATTTGGGCCAACCTCTCTGAAGTGTACGTAGTCATAACAGGAATAAAGTGTGCCAACTTGGTCAACCTGTCGACAATGACCCAAACTGCATCATACTTCTGCATGGTCTGCGGTAACCCAACTACAAAGTCCATAGTGATGCATTCCCATTTCCACTCCGGTATAGTCATCTGCGAAAGTAGGCCACCTGGCCTTTGGTGCTCATATTTAACTTGCTGACAATTTAGACACCTAACTACATGCTCAACAATGTCCTTTTTCATTCGTCGCCACCAATAATGCTGGCTCAGGTCACGATACATCTTCGTAGCACTTGGATGAATAGAATACCAAGAACTGTGTGCTTCCTCTAGGATCTTCTTCCTCAGTCCATCCATATTAGGAACACATAAACGATCCTGGAGTCGTAGAACACCATCCGCTCCAATAGTAACTTCCTTGGCACCACCCCGTAGTACCGTTTCTCGAAGAACCATTAAGTGTGGATCATCATACTGGCGAGCCTTGATCTGTTCAAATAGTGAAGACTGAGCTACAACACATGTAAGAACTCGGCTAGGCTCTGAAATATCCAGCCGCACAAGTCTGTTGGCCAAGGATTGAATACCTGATGCCAATGGCCTCTCTTCTGCTGAAATGAAAGCCAAACTACCCATACTCTCTGCCTTTCTACTCAAGGCATCTTGCAACCACATTTGCTTTGCCCGGATGATACAGGATAGTAATATCATAATCTTTTAGTAACTCAAGCCATCTGCACTATCTCAGATTTAGGTCCCCATGCGTGAACAAATGCTACAAACTGCGATGATCAGTGTAAACTTCACAAAACACCCCATAAAGGTAATGCCTCCAAATCTTAAGAGTGTGAACAATCGCAACTAACTCCAAATCATGCACTGGATAATTCTTCTCGTGGGGCTTCAGCTGATGTGAAGCATATACAATAACTCACCCTTCCTGCATCAATACACAACCCAAGCCAATGCGTGAAGCATCACAATACACTGTATACATCCCCGAACCAGAAGGCAACACTAACACTGGTGTTGTAGTCAATGCTGTCTTGAGCTTCTGAAAGCTCACCTCACAATCATCGGACCATCGGAACGGAGCACCCTTCTGGGTTAATTTGGTCAAAGGTGCTGCAATAGATGATAAACCTTCCACGAACCGACAATAATAACCTGTTAAACCCAGAAAACTCTTGATCTCAGTCGCCGAAGTGGGACGATGCCAATTCTGAACTGCCTCAATCTTTTTGGGATCAACTTTAATGCCCTCGCTCGATACAATATGCCCCAAAATGCTACAGACTCTAGCCAAAACTCACATTTAGAGAACTTAGCATATTACTTTTGTTCCCGCAACGTCTGAAGCACTACTCTCATATGCTGCTCATGCTCCTCCTTACTGCGCGAGTAGATCAAAATGTCATCAATGAAGACAATGACAAATAAATCAATATATGGCCTAAATACCATGTTCATCGGATCCATAAATACTGCCGGGGCATTAGTTAAACTGAAGAACATCACCAGAAACTCATAATGACCATATCTAGTCCGGAAAGCAGTCTTCGAAACATCCGAATCCTGAATCTTCAACTGATGGTACCCCGACCTCAAGTCGATCTTAGAGAACACCCTAGCACCCTGAAACTGGTCAAATAGATCATCAATACGCGGCAATGGGTACTTGTTATTCATAGTAACTTTGTTCAATTGGCGATAATCAATATACATTCTCATTGTTCCATCATTCTTCATCACAAATAATACTGGTGCACCCCAAGGCGATACGCTCGGCCTGACGAACCCTTTGGCTAGTAACTCCTCAAGCTGTTCTTTCAATTCTTTCGGAGCCATGAGATACAGTGGGATAGATATAGTCTGGGTATCTGGAGCCAAGTCAATACAGAAATCAATATCACGATCAGGTGGCATACCTGGAAGATCTAAAGGAAATAGCCGGAGTCTCTACAGTAGTATCCCGAACATAGGCTAGATAAGCCAAACAACCCTTGTCAACCATGTGTTGAGTCTTTATAAAAGAAATAACTTAATTAAATGAACTAACAGACGAACCCTTCCACTCCAGCCTAGGCAACACTGGCATAGCCAATGTAACAGTCTTGGCATAACAATCTAGAATAGCATGATATGGAGATAACAAGTCCATGCCCACAATAATTTCAAAGTCAGTCATCTCAAGCAGTAGAAGATCTGCTCTAGTTTCATAACCACAGAGTGTAATAATAGAGGACCGGTAGATCCGGTTCACAATAACAGAATTGCACACAGGAGTGGACACATAAACATGGGTACTCAAGGACTCACGAGAAACACCCAGGAATAGAGAAAATAGAGTGACACATATGAATACGTAGATCCTGGATCAAATAATACTGAGGCATCTTTGCTGTAAACAGAAATAATACCTGTAATCACGGCATCTGAGGCCTCTGCATCTGGTCTGGACGGAAAAACATTGAACCGAGCTGGAGCGCCAACTGGCTAGACTCCACCTGGATGACCTCCACCTCTAGGATGGCCCCTACCTACCTGTCCTTCACCTCTTGGTGGTCGGACAACTGGTGGAGCAACTGGTCCGGAAATCCTAGGCTGTTGACCCTGTTGCACTAGTTTACCCTGAAGCCTGGGGCAAAATCTTTGTATGTGACTGGATCCCCGCACTCGTAATAACTCTTTAGTGCGATGGCCTGCTGACTAAATGTCTGGCCCTGGGGACCTGAATGCCCACTAGAAGGACCCTGAATAGCTGGTGGGCGATAAGAACTCTCTGGTATAGCACTGAAATAAGGTCGCACTAGAGCACCTCGAGGAGGCGGTGGTGCTGGATATGGGGGCCTGCTGGACTGCCCTCTCACGAACTGACCTATTCCCCTAGACGGAGCACCTCTGAACTCTCCAGAATACCTGAACCGCTTATCTCTCATAACCTGCTCTCGGCTCCGCTAACTTACACCCTCAATCATACGGGCTATATCCACAACTATCTCATAAGAAGTACCCATCTTAACCTCTCGAGCCATAGTGGCCTGAATGCCAGTATGTAAACCCGCAACAAACCTCCGCACTCTCTCCGCCTCAGTAGGGAGTATCATAAGTGCATGGCGAGATAACTCAGAAAATCTCGCCTTATAATCGGTCACTGACATCTGACCCTGATGTAACTGCTCAAATTGAAACCTCAACTCTTCCTTTTGGGAGGGTGGAATATACCTATCCAGGAAGATACGGGTGAACCTGTCCCAAGTCATGTGAGGAGAATCTGTTGGTCTGCCAAGAACATAAAACTGCCAGCATCTACGGGCTTTGCCCTCTAGCTGAAAAGTAGCAAAGTCTACCCCATGAGACTCCAATATCCTCATGTTGTACAATCTATCCTTGCACCGATCAATGAAATCTTGGGGATCCTCATGTGCTCACCCCCAAAGACAGGAGGATGTAGTCTAGTCCATATGTCCAATAGTTTCTGAGGATCAATGGCTACAGCTGGCCTGGGCTCAGGTGTAGCTGATGCCACTGGCTGGGCTCCACCCACATGTAGTGCAACCTGGGCCTGATATACAACAGCTACATGTCCATGAGCCTGCGCGGTAGGGGTCTGTGCTCCCCCACCCGCCTGAGATGTGGTTGGGTCTGCCGGAAATAAATCGGCCTGAGTCATATTGTCCATGAACCGCAGCATACGACCCATGACATCCTGAAATCCTGATATAGATGTGAAATCCACCGGAGCTGGCTCTGCCATAGGCACCTCACCCTATCCCTCAACAATGGGGTTCTCTGTTGGACCCACTGGTGGCATAACTGGAACAGTCCTGGGACGTCCTCGCCCCCTACCACGGGCTGGAGGCCTCCCTCGGCCTCTGCCTCTAGCAACTGGGGGAGTAGTTTTTCCCTGGTCTGGAACCTCATTAGAGCGCGTTCTCATCATCTGTGAGAGAATAAGAGAAGGATATTTAGTACTATATTAATTACACGATGGAATATGAAGAAAGGTAGTTTCCTAACACCCTATAGCCTCTCGAAGATAAGTAGAGACGTCTCTGTACCGATCCTCAAGACTCTATTAGGTCTGCTCATAACTTGTGAGACCTACGTGAACCTAGTACTCTGATACCATGTTGTCACGACCCAATTTCACCTATAGGTCGTGATGGCGCCCAACACTATAACTAGGCAAGCCAACAAATAAATTAAACATATATCAATTATTTTCAGAATAATTTTCTAAGAAATTTTATTATTTTACTAAGAATATTAAGAAATTAAAAAAGATACCGATTAACTTAAATCCAAGAAAATAATACAATTTCAAATTCTACCAATGTGTGTGTGCCAAGACCTGGTGTCACAAGTGTATGAGCATCTAGTAGATTATACAAAACTTCAAATATTGTCTGAAATAAAAATAGACAGAATAAAAATGCAAGAAGAGGCACTGGTAGCTGCAGAACGGCTCAGAAAAGCAGCTCACCACTACGCCTCTGGATAACTTGGATGTGCGATGATAGGTCCTCCACTAGTACCTGCCTCAGATCCTGCACAAAAAGTGCAGCAAGTGTAGCATGAGTACGTAAACAACATGTACCCAGTAAGTATCAAGCCTAATCTCGAAGTGGTACAGACGGGATGGCCTACTCGACACTCACTAAGAGTCAATAATAATAAATAAAATAAAAATAGCAATATCTAGATCAACATGAGTTATATTACAATAATTTTTCTTTAACCAGGAGAAATAATTAAATTCCTTCAAATGCAACATTTCTCAATATATTAATTAAATTTCTTCAATTCCAATAAATTTTCAATTTATCAATTGGCTTTACAAGCAACAATAAACTATCAAAGTATCGCGTAATTATTATTATTAGGCACGATTTCTGCCGAGGTCGTACGGCCCGATCTAGAGTGTCGTGTACACTGCCGAGGGACGTGCGGCGCGATCCATAAATGCATTTATCCTGCCGAGGCATTCGGCTCGCTTCCCAAGAAAGGAGGACATTTTCTTATGTACCTCCGTAAGGAGAGTATATTTATTATAAGATAAATTCGGGAGGAAGAATAATTTCTCTTAACAATTAATTAATTTAAACAAAAAATCAAGTATATGAGATTTCCATCCTTTAAAATTTCTTTTATCTAACAGTTCACAATATATAAATATTTATATCAAATAAAGTTAATTAAACAAAGAATACAATTTACACAAGTAATTCATGCTTTGAGTTCTAAACTACCCGGACTTTAGCATTAATAGTAGCTACGCACAGACTCTTGTTACCTCGTGCGTACGTAGCCCCCACAATTAGAAATAATTATTACTTTAATTACCTATGGGGTAATTTTCCCCTCACAAGATTAGACAAGAGACTTACCTCGTCTTGCTCCAATTTAATCTACTAGTAGACCCTTTCCTCGATTATCCAACTCTGATGGCTCGAATCTAACCAAAAATAATTCGATATAGTCACCAAAATTATAGGAATTAATTTCATAAGAAATACTATATTTTAAAATAGAAATCCGAAATTAGCTCAAATATCGTCCGTAGGGCCCACGTCTCGGAATCCGGCGAAACTAACAAAATCCGACAAACCATTCAATTATGAGTCCAACCATACCAGTTTCACTCAAATTTGACTCTGAATCGATATCGAAAACTCAAAAATTCGTTTCTATGAGATTTATCAAAATTTTCCAAATTTCAATCTCAAAACACTAATTAAATGGTGAAAACAATGATATATTCGTGTATGTTGACCATATCCGAGTTAGAATCACTTACCCCAATGTCTTTTTCTTGAAAATCTATCAAAAATCGCCTCTACTCAATCTCCAATTTGTTAAAAACGGCGAATGGGACGAATGCCCTCCTTTATAATTCTGCCCAGGCAACCCTCGATCATGACCTCGATCGTGGTTCGATCCTGGCCCTCGAGCCTGGGTCTTCGATCATGACCTCGATCCTCGGCCTCTATCATGGCCTCGATCGTGGCTTCGATCATGGCCCTCGAGCCTTTGTCTTCGATCATGGCTCTCGAGCATGGGCCTTCAATCTTGACCCTCGAGCCCTGCCTTCGATCATGACCCTCAATCATGGCCTCTATCTTGGGTCTCAATCCTAGGCCTCGATCTTGGAACTCGATCTTGGGCTCGATCACAACCCAGAATTTCCAGCATAAGAGAAAAATTGCAGCAGCTGTTTTAAGTCCAACTTTTGATCCGTTAACCATCTGAAACTCACCCGAGGCCCTCGGGACCTCAACCAAATATACCAACAAGTCCTAAAACATCATACAAACTTATTTGAAACCTCAAATCAGATAAAACGACGCTAAAATCATGAATCATGCTCCAATTTAAGCTTAATAAAACTTAAAATTTTCCAACTTCTACATTCGATGTTGAAACCTATCAAATCAAGTCCGATTGACCTCAAATTTTGCACACAAGTCATAAATTACATAAAGGAGCTATAAAAATTTTCAGAACTGGATTCCGACTCCTATATCAAAAAGTCAACTCCCCGGTCAAACTTCCAAACTTAAATTCCTATTTTAGCCATTTCAAGCCTAATTTAAATACGGATTTCCAAATAAAATTCCGAACACACTCCTAAGTCCAAAATCACCATATGGAGCTGTTGGAATTGTCAAAATTCTATTCCAGGGTTATTTTCTCAAAATATTGACCGAAGTCAAACTTGGCCTTTTAAAGCCAACTTAAGGAACCAAGTATTCCGATTTCAACCCAAACACTTCCAAATCCCGAACCAACCATCCCCGCAATTCATAAATCATTAAAAGCACATGCGAAAAGTTTTATTTTAGGGAACGGGGTTCTAAAAGTCAAAATGACTGGTTGGGTCATTACAATTTTGATCATACACCTAGGAGAGACATGCTTCCTATTGTAAGCCTGGACTAGCTCATGAGCCAATATGATGTTGTCAGATATTTTCCTCCCTGGTATGAAGCATGCATGTGTTTCACAGATAATGATAGGCATCACCCTTTGTAATCTTAATGCTAAGACTTTAGAGATAATTTTTTTATAGAACAGTGCAGCAGGCTATTGGCCTATATTCTTTCATTGTGAGAGGATTCACAGACTTAGGGATCAATGTGAGTGAAGTGCAGTTAAGGGCTCTGTATAGCTTCCCTGTTGTGAAGAATGCTAAAACAACCCGGTTTACCTCTTCTTTGATTATGTGCCAAGTCTTTTTGTAAAGGACTGCATTGTACCTATCAACTCCAGGTGCCTTATCATCTCCAATCGAGCATAAGCTGTCATAAATCTCAGTAGTTATAATTTCCTCACACAATGCCAATTGTTGTTGATGAGTTAACTTTGGTCCTTGCTACATGATTATCCTATTTACAGCAGGTAGTTCCCTGATTGAGGTCCCCATTAGACTTCTATAAAAAGGTGATGATTTCGTCTCTTATAGCCTTTGGAACAATGATCTTATTTCCTGCTAGTGTATTGAGCTCCATTATTTGCTTCCTGATTGTTCTCTCCCTGATAACTGCTGTGAAGTACTTGGTGTTCGAATCACCCAATTCGATCTATCTAATTCTAGATTTCTGTCTCATCACACTCTCCTCTATTAAGGACCATTTCCCCAAGGCTTGCGCTGTTTCTTTCTCTTCTATCACCAGTTCATCTGTACATTACTGGGCTATTTGTTCCGATACATTTCTCAGCTATTGTCTAGTAATGTCAATCTTCTGTAAGATGTAGCTAAATTCCTTTTTGTTGAGCTTCTTGCACAAAGGTTTCAAGGCCTTCAACTTCATCCATATATTCTTCATAGGGTTGTTATCCAATTATTTTTGCCACACCTCCTTGATAAGTGATTCAAACTGGCTATGCTCAGTCCAAATGTTAAAGAACCTTGGTTGCAGATTTCAAGTGTAGTAACATTGGATAATGATCAGAAATGAATGAAATGTCATAATCCACTTTAATATGACCCCATCATAGCATCCAATCACCATTACCCAAGGCTCTATCAATTCTACTACACACTCTATCATGACCATATTGTTTGTTTAACTATGTATAGTACTGACCACTCCAATGCAGCTCATTAAGGCCTAAGTTGAGTATACAATCTTCAAAATATTTGATCTTAGAAGCACCGATGGAGTTGCCTCCTACTCTGTCTGTAGAGTAGAGTACAATATTAAAGTCCCCACTCACCAACCAAGGGAGGTTGATTGAAGGCCCCAATGTGTTTAGTGCAGCCCATAGGGATAACCTTTGCTCAACAGTGTTAAAACAATAGATAATTGTCACTAATTACTTAGTTGCAGTAAATCTATTTGTAACTTTACAATGAATCATTTGGGCTGCAACAACTAACAGGTTCACAAAAAACCTATGATATTCCCATATTAACAATATTCTACCATTATCTGCCTCTTGATAATTATTGTAGAATCCCCAACCAGGAGCAATGTTGTTAAGTATCTTCAGAGCATTATGCTGTTTGACTCTTATCTCCACTAATCATGCTAAATAGACTTTGGAATTTTTAAGGTAATTCATTAGCTCCTTTTGTTTGTACCTCTTATTAATGCCTCTCACATTCTATATGCACTAGGTTATTGAGAGGTACTTGGACCCTCCCCTTTATCTAGAGGCATTGTGTTGTCACTTCTCTTCTCCTCAACTCTGAGTATCTCAAAGGAATTTCTAAGTGGTGTAGCCTCTAGTAGAGGAAAGTTGCTATAATCCAGTGGAGGACTTAGTGGTATTGAGGCCTTTCCTTTACTCTTTGTAGTTTCTGTCATTTGATCCTCTTTAGTTGTATGAGCAATTACATATTTTAGGATAATAATATTCTAAGTATGCACCTTTGAAGTAGTTTGGGGTTGCACATTGTAACGACCCGGCCGATCGTTTTGAGTATTACAGCCCCGTTCCTCCATTTACTACTCAGTTTGTGATTTATAGCTGTTGTATGACTTATCGAGTTAGTTAGTTCGGGTCCGGAGAGAATTTAAAGTGAAATGAGATACTTAGTCTCTTAAATGGAAAGCTTAAGTTGGAAAAGTCGATCGGATGTTGATCTATGTGTAAACGACCTCAAATTTGAATTCTGATATTTCCAGTAGCTCCGTATGGTAATTTTGGACTTAGGAGCGTGTCCCAAAAATTATTTGGAGGTCCGTAGTGGAATTAGACTTGAAATGACGAAAGTTGAATTTTTGAAAGTTTGACCGGGGGTTTGACTTTTTGATATCGGGATCAAAATCCGATTCTGGAAATTGGAATAGGTCTGTTATGTCATTTATGACTTGTGTGCAAAATTTGAAGTCAATCGGACTTGATTCGATAGGATTCGGCATCGACTATAGAAGTTGGAATTTCTTAGTTTTATTAACCTTGAATTAGGGCATGATTCATGGTTTTAACGTTGTTTGATATGATTTGAGGCTTCGACTAAGTTCGTATGATGTTTTATGACTTGTTGGTATATTTGGTTGAGGTCCCGAGGGGTTCGGGTGAGTTTCGGGATGGTTTCAGACCATTTTAGGCCATTTTTAATTGCTGGTTTTTACCTACAGAGGTGTGCATCGCGATCGTGAACATTTGGTCGCATTCGCGAAGCGCAAACAGAAGTTTGGGGCCTTGTGAATCGCGATCGCGTAGAACAAAATATCTGATGCACTGACCCGACTTTGGAAGCCTATATCTCACAATCTATAAGAAATTTAGAGATGATCTAAAAATGAAAGTTGTAGCCCTTGATTTCTAGTTTTCAGAAAGTCAAACCATTTGTCATTTGGAGTTTTGTACAAATAGTTATGACCATTAAACTAGAGGCTATCTGGAAGAGTTGGGGAGTTTGTTCTTCACGATCGCGAGTGATTTTCCGCAATCGTAAAGGGCAAATTTTGGGCTGGAAATTTTTGTGCTTTGCGATCGCGAAGAGTAAATGCTTGGACAGAAGCTATATTTTGAGGTTTCGGTCATTTTAACATATTTGGAGCTATGGAGCTCGGATTGAAGCGATATTTGAGGTGATTTTCACCATATGGATTGGGGTAAGTGATTCTAACTCAGATTTGGTTAAAGTATATGAATATATTGTTATTTTTATCAACATATTAGTGTTTTGGGTTGAAAATAGTAGAAAATTTCATAGACTTTAATTTGAAGATTTTGGGTCGTAACAAGGTGGTATCAGAGCTCTAGGTTCATAGGTTCTATGAGTCATGAGCAAGTGTCTAGTAGAGTCTTGCGGATCGGTATGATGATGTCCATACTTATCTTCGATAGGCTACAGGGCATTTAGGATAATTTCCCATCTTTCTTTCCTCATCGTGCAGAATTGATTCAGCTTGAAATATAACTCTTTGAATTCCTTCCACGCATTCGTGTGCGCATGTGAGCACTCGGTATCAGCTATGTATCGTCGGCTTGTGATTTCAGGGATGATGTGCGAGATGTGTATTTTTTATTTTGGTAATGGGCCAGTCTGGAGGACTTGAGGCCATGGTTGAACCGCAGCTTAAGCTCGGTAGCTTCAGTTGTAACTTGTATATTTGGACTCATATGTCCGGTAATGTCCCTACGAGTGGAATTTGTAACTCGATGAGCTGTGAAATGTCTTTGTTATGAGTATGATGTAACTGCAGGATGTGTTAAGATGATGTGAATGTGGCGAGAAGTGTTTCCTTGAAGTGTAAAGGAAGGCCATTGGGTGCTTGATTTTCATTTTGATGTGACGTACAGTCTTGAGTGTGAATGTTTTGAAAGATCTTTCACGTTGTTAAATTTTGAGGCAAATTAAATTCTCGTGTCTGGTTAATGAGTTTAGACTTAGAAAGATTAAGTGATTTCATAGTAATTGTGGCTGCGAAAGGGTATAACAAGATGCCAATTTGAGACTAAGCAGGTGGGTTATCTCCTACAAAGTAATCTACGTAGGTGTGTTCCTTATGATGTGAATAGAGAGTTTCTTTTCTACCAGCGGGGCGTATGTGTTGAGACTTGAATTTGAATCTGGTTGAGAAAGTTGACTTGAGTGTTAAGAGAATGAATGCGAGATTAGCGGATGATTGAGGTATTTTATGGTTGGTGTTGCATGGGCCTGGGAAGAATTTTTGTTGAACTGACTACGGTATTAAGGCAGTAATAGAGTATGGGTACTGTGAATTATCGAGTGTTATAATTAATGGCTTTGAACCAAATGGGGGAGCCTGCTATTGACAATTCAATTCATGGTTATGTGTCAATTTTTTTTGTTTTGGTCTGAAGTATACTTGGGAATTAGTGATGACTTGTGGAGGTGGAGTTCGAGAATGACTCGAGTAAGGAAATTTCTGGATACGGGTTATATTGCGCTTTATGAGTATATAAAAATCATGGGATGAGTGAGTTGTTATTTGTGAATGATGTAGTGCGCACTAAGTATGAATTTGATAGGTGGTATTAAAGTAGAGTTACTTTTTTGAGTGTTGTGCTAATGGGGCACGTGTCTTTTGGCCCATTTGAACAGTGTAATGTGGATTTGAACAAAATGGGTGACTCTCGAGAAAGTTCTAATGGATTCGAGATTAATATGTAATAATTGAGATTTTTTGGCGGATTTGTTTATGGCTAAAATCTGAGATTTAAATTGGATGGTGTCGAGACTTGTGGCATTTTTGTATATCATTATGGATTTTATATTTCATTATCAGGAAGGTGAATGAAATGGCCTTAGACTCAAATAAGGTATTTTCAGAGTGGGTGTTTCGGTTGTGGTATTTATAAGGGTAATTATGATGTGGTGAGGCTCTACAGATGTTTTGCTAGCAATATTCTTGGGTTTTGGTGACCTACGTGGGTTGGTCGAGTTAGAGGAATTTAGTTCTAATAGCTTGGTTATGTGCAGATAGATTTCAAAGTATTCTTGATGGTTTCTACCATGATTTGAACCGGATATTTTCTACTGATGTGGGAAACGTGTTATGTATTGTAATTTCCTCTTGGAAGGCAGCAAGAGGAAGGTTTCTAACTAACTGGGTATGTAATTTGCTGGTGACTCAGAGTTGATAATGGGATTCTTATGCTTGTCACATGATGGCATATTAGATGTGGTGTGTTGTGCGGGATTAGGATTTATATGTATAGGGTGACAGTTCAGTCTTGAAGAGAATGTAACGAATGTTGGAAAGCATGGTCAGTTTCAGATATTTTGATGAATGTTATAACTGCTCGGTAATTCCTGAGAAGGGTGCGCATTTCAGAAGGCGCATTATGTTTTGACTTACGGATGTTCATCGGTATTGCAGTACACACCTGGTTGATAGACTACTGATATTCAAATTATTGCTATGTGGCACAGAAGAATTATGAAAGTATTCCTCATGGGATTATCGTGAATGGAAGATGTGTTAGTCATTTTAGTGTTGGAGTTGGGATCAGTTAAGGTGATTCATGTGTTAGATGAATTTGGAGACTGAGAGTTCTCAGAAGTATATTGTTTAGGGTTGTGGCCTATTTGAGGTGAGTATTTTATTTTAACTCAGTGGAGGCACTAGTTGCGTTAATTATTTGTGATAGCTACGCGCTATAAGTGTGCATATATGTGAGGTTTGAACCAATGTGCGGGCATTGGAGAAGGTATTTATACTCAAAAGAATGCTTAGGCTATGATATGCCTAGAGTTGACTGTTAAGTGTAAAGTTATAACGTTTCTCGTATTCTTACCTTTGTTGAGAACTATCTAGGATACACTTGAAGTTACAAAGAGGCTAATTCCCTGAATAAACGGGGTAGTTACTATTTCTGTGTTAAATTGCCGATTTGAAGTGTGATAGCAGACTTTACACATGCTTACACTATGACGTGTTATTTATACCAGTCCAGGAGTATGAGAATCTTATTTCATTATCATATACAAGTGTACTTGTTTAATTGCTCTTGTATGATATGCTGGGACTGGAGGCATGTGACCATGCTGGACGATTCATATTATTGGCACGTGAGTTGTCCGTGCCGTGTGTGGGAATTTTATTTCTATGATAATTTATCTGATTCATTAATTTCCTTCCTCTACAATTATGCACATGTGCCTACGGTTATCCTCTTCATGAAATTTGAGGAGTTGGTTGTAGCATTGTGGTTGTGGTGGTGCTTGTTGAACTTGCAATATGGTTCTCTTCCTTGAGACATCTCACATATTTGGGTACACGGATTGCGCAGTGGTGGCCGAAGTTATATTTATTTGGCGTGTCTGTCGGATAGTTGTGTTTAATAATATAAGGTCATTGGACCTAGAATGGATACTATCAGGTTTGATTACGGTATATTCGGGAGTATAATATTGAAAGTCGGCTTAGGAAGTGATTATGGTTATAGTTAGGGCGAGAGAGAGCTCCATGACTTGTTGATTTGATAAGGGGTCATGATATTTCCGCGTGTTTCTTTCATTATCAGCAGTGTACGAAGGTTTTGGAACGAGGTTTTGTTTGATATGGGGTTTAATATCAGTACCGGGTTGGTTTTGGAGTAGTTACTGTGATCGGGAATGGTACTACGAGCATGCAAGTGGTGTAGTATGTTATGTGATTGTCGATGCAGCTTGTTCAGACTTATACAGTGTGTAAATATGAGATTCGGGTCTTGTAAGAAATTCAGAATATTGGGAATTGAATTCCAAGGGTTTTACAGACTAAAATTAAAGTAATGATCTTCAATTGTGTTGTTTTGTCAGGCCTATATGGAATAGGGTGGCATGGGATCACCACCCTCCCCCCCCCCCGGGTACGTGCGTGGTAAGATAGAATAGTGACTTGATGGCTTGGAAACAACTCTTGGCACGTTCGAGGACGAACGTATGTTTAATTGGGAGAGAATGTAACGACCCGACCGGTCGTTTTGAGTATTACAGCCTCGTTCCCCTATTTACTGCTCTGTTTGTACTTTATAGTTGTTGTATGACTTATCGAGTTAGTTAGTTCGGGTCCGCAGAGAATTTAGAGTGAAATGAGACACTTAGTCTCTTAAATAAAAAGCTTAAGTTGGAAAAGTCAACCGGATATTGATCTATGTGTAAACGACCTCGGATATGAATTCTGATAATTTCAGTAGCTCCGTATGGTGATTTTGGACTTAGAAGCGTGTCCGAAAAATTATTTGGAGGTCCGTAGTGGAATTAGGCTTGAAATAACGAAAGTTAAATTTTTGGAAGTTTGACCAGGGGTTTGAATTTTTTATATCGAGGTCGGAATCCGATTCTGGAAATTGGAATAGGTCCGTTATGTCATTTATGACTTGTGTGCAAAATTTGAAGTCAATTGGACTTTATTCGATAGGTTTCGACATCGAATGTAGAAGTTGAAATTTCTTAGTTTCATTAAACTTGAATTGGGGCATGGTTCATGGTTTTAGCATTGTTTGATGTGATTTGAGGCTTCGACTAAGTTCGTATGATGTTTTAGGACTTGTTGGTATATTTGGTTGAGGTCCCGATGGGCTCGGGTGAGTTTCAGGGTGGTTTCAGACCATTTCTAGGCCATTTTTAATTGTTGGTTTTTGTCTACAGAGGTGTGCATCGCGATCGCGAACATTTGGTCGCGTTCGCGAGCGCAAACAGCAGTTTGGGGACTTTTGAATCGCGATCGCGGAAGCTCTTTCGCGATCGTGTAGAACAAAATCTTTGCTGCACTGACCCGACTTTGGAGGCTTATATCTCGCAATCTATAAGAAATTTAGAGATGATCCAAAAATAAAAGGTATAGCCCTTGATGTCTAGTTTTCAGAAAGTCAAACTATTTGTCATTTGGAGTTTTGTACAAAAGTTATGACCATTATACTAGAGGCTGTCTGGAAGAGTTGGGGAGTTTGTTCTTCGCGATCGTGAAGGAAAAATTTTGGGATGGAAATTTTTGTGCTTCGCGATCGCGAAGCATTGTCCATGATCGCGAAGAGTAAATGCCTGTATAGAAGATATATTTTGAGATTTCGGCCATTTTAACACATTTGGAGCTATGGAGCTCGGATTGAAGCGATGTTTGAGGCGATTTATACCATATGAATTGGGGTAAGTGATTCTAACTCAGTTTTGGTTGAATTATACGAATCTATTATTATATTTATCAATATATTAGTGTTTTGGATTGAAAATAGTAGAAAATTTCATAGACTTTAATTTGAAGATTTTGGGTCATGACACACATCATTGCCTTGCATACCTTGACCTTGCTTCTGTTGCATCTGCACATTACCTTTAATAGGGTTGTCCCTTGGATTCTTAGTTCTCCATACTTGTTCCACTCTTTTTGGGCCTCTCTTATGTCTTTGAACTTCAGGAGGTTGTTGGCCAGGTTGTGATTGGGATTTACATGAGTGACCTACTTGGAGACATTGGTCACAGAATTTAGGTTTCCAATCATAAGTGACTCTCTGCTGAAAAACTTCCCTAGTTGGCTCCATCACAACAACCTCTTCAGGGAGTGCCTTTGTTGTATTGACCTCTATCAACATCCTAGCAAATGAAATCGTTTGTTTAGAGGTGCACTCATATGCAAATATTGGTGTACCAATGAGACTTGCAATTCTACTAAGTGAATCACTACTCCAGCAGTGCATAGGAAGGTTTGAAAACTTGACCCATAAAGAAATGTTTGTGAGGAATTCTTTTTTTAAATCAAAGTTCTATGTCCAAACTTTTAGGATGGAGTAGGGTCCAGCATAGAAAATTTCCTTTATGTCTTCTACACTTTGAAATTTTACCACATAGTAACCCTCCTCGTGCAGAAACAAATCAGGCACAGCTACATTCGACCAAGTTTTCCCTATATGTTGGCTCATCACATTGAAGCTAGGCACCTCTCCTATTACATAAACAATAAGTGCATATTGCCACTTCTCATCTTCCTTATCAACTTCAGATTTAACTAGTTGATCCATGGGTTATCCATTCACTATCTGAGGTGGAATGTGAGAAAGAGACATACCATTAGTTGCCCATCTATTTTTAGCAAATAGGCTTGTCCATGGTACCTTCGTTGGGGCATTCTCTACAGAATTTGTACTTGTGCTATCCAGATCCATGGGCTTCTCGCTTTGATTGTTCAAAATTGGTCGCTTCAGAGCTTCATCAAAATCCCCACCGGTGAACTCACTCCCACTGGGTTACTGTTCCATTGGATTTCTCCATTAGGGTTACAGTACTCATGGCCAATTCCTTTGGTGTTGTTGTTGTAATTTCCTGTAGGTCTAATTGTGTACTGATTCCACTAGCTAGCAGGTCAATCGGATCTCGTCTGGTGCTTGCATGGTCAAGGTTGTTATCCTCTGTAGTTTGCGATTTTGCTTTGGAGGTCTCAGGTTGCATCCTTGCACCAATTGCGCTACCAAATGAAACAATTGGCAAGTTTTTGGTCGTCCCCTTCCTCTGCCTCGTCCAGGCCCCAATATTCACAACGGCGTAGGTTAACTACCGTGCGCCGGGAGCATGGTGAGAGAGAGGAAAATTCATGTTATGTACTTTCAAGAACTATACTTGACGTAAATATCTTTGAATTTGATAAAATATTTCAAAGTTTTATTCAATGTACACCTTAAAATCAATTAAATTTATCTCATATAAATCTTTTTCTTATTTAAATCATTTAATATAACTATAAAGCATTCCATATTAATTTTCCGAAAGATTCATCTCCACTGTAAATTCGAGTTCTTTTAACGTTTATAAATTAAAAAATTTACTTATTTCTTTTATGTGCGTCAAGAATCATTACGAAAAGAGTTTTAATTTATAGATTTATCATTAAAGTGGGAGGATTTAAAGTAAAACTTTGAGGTACCAAAATGCATGCACATATAAAGTTAATCACCCTTTCTACCTTTAATCAAAGAATCCTTCTACAATATTTATGTACAAAATATCAAAACATATTCTAATAAGAAGAATTAACCTAAGTAACTACTTATAAGAAGAATAATTCTGTATAATATGTGTATACATGCATAATTAATGTATAATAGCTAGAAAAAATAATTAGTAAATTCAGCAGCTATTTATGTAAAGATCCCTTTGTCACGACCCAAAATCCAACTAGTCGTGATGGCACCTAACCTAACCCGCTAGGTAAGCCAATTATCAACTATCCAATTCCATTAACAATTATTAAAGAAATTTAAGTAAAGAAAAATCTTAATCTTACATTCCCCAAGAACTGGTAGTACAAATCATGAGCTTCTAAGAATAGAGTATACAACTCTGGTATGAAGTAAATACATCATCTGTTTGAAAAGTACATAAACAGAGTTTTATGAATCTAAGGCTACCATGAACAATAGGCAGCTACAACTGGAACACAGGTACATCTTCAGATCCAGCTCCCACGAATACAACAACATCAGCAGCCAACATCTGCACGCAGGGTGCAGAAGTATAGTATGAGTACAACCAACACAATGTACTCAATAAGTAACAAACCTAACCTAAGGTTAAAAGTAGTGATGAGTTTTTACCAAGGTCGGGTCCAAAACCAATAGTCCACAACAGTCCATAACAACGTAAAGCAAATAATACAAGAAGTAACTCAGAGATAAAATGCTCAACTAAATCATGATTTCTAAAAATAGTTCTTCCTTTCAAGTACATCAGTGAAAATCCAAATTGTTTATCGAAGTTGCCAAAAATATGAATAAGTTTGAAAACAATAATTTTTCCAAAATCCTTTCAATAATAAATGAGATATTTCATTTCCTTTCCAGATAACTCGTGTAAAACAAATGTATCACTATGCCCATCTGTCAACATGTGTGAGAAATTATGAATGATGTGATACTGTACAGCATGAGAAAAATACATCTCTATGCCTGTATGTCATGTGTGCATATCAATGCGATGCAACTCAGTGATAAAATCATATGCATACTCTCAGAGTATCATTTCACTCAGTCCTCACAGTCACTCAGTCCTCCCAGTCGCTCGGCACTCGCACTCAGTAGGTACCTGCGCTCACTATGGGTGTGTACAGACTCCGGAGGGGATCCTTCAGCCCAAGCGCTATAATCTGCACGGACTACTCACGTGCTATAATATCAATATCTATATCCGCACGGACAACTCACATGCTATAAAAAAGTATATAAAGCCAATATGGCATACTGCGGCATGCAGTCTGATCCCATAATTATCCTCACAATCAGGCCCTCGGCCTCACTCAGTCATCAATCTATCCAGTCTCTCGGGCTCAGAATGTCATGAAACTAGCCCAAAATGATGATATGATGAATCAATAAATAGCAACAGAGACTGAGACATGATATGTAATGAAATGAATATTACTGAGTATAAATCTTCAATTTAAACAAATAATCCAGAGCAATATGACCTCTGTGGGTCCCAATAATAATGGCACATAGCCTCAACATAATTTTTAATATGATTCTCAGCTCAATTTCTTTAACATATAAAACTGCATGGAAAATGCCAAGATTATTTGACTACAAAATTCCACGGAACAATTACGTCATAATTTCTATGGTACACGCCCACATGCCCGTCACCTAGCATGTGCGTCACCTCCCAACAATTCACATAATACATATATTCAGGGTTCATACCCTCAGCTCCAAGATTAGAAGAGTTACTTACCTCGAACAAGACGAATCCAATGTCGAGCAAGCTAAACAATGCTCCAGAAATTCCATTCTGCGCGTATCAATTTTCGAACGGCTCGAATCTAGCCAATATTAATTTGATTCAGTCCACAAAAGTTTAGGAATTAATTTCATATCAAAATACTAATATTTTCCACAAAATCCGAAATTACACCCCAAAAATCACTTCTGGGGCCCATGTCTCGGAACCCGACAAAAGTTACAAAATCCGAAAGCCCATTCAACCACGAGTCTAGCCATACCAATTTACCAAAATCTGACCTCAACTCGACCCTCAAATCTCCAAATTAAACCAAGAGGGTTTTCTAAATTTTTTAACTTAATTCACCCATTAAATGATGGATTCAAAGGCATAATCATATAAATTAATCAAAACTGGATAAGAATCACTTACCCCAAACACCCACGCAAGAATCTCTCCAAAAATCACCTTCTACCGAGCTCCCAATTCAATTTTGTGTTATCAACTCAAAACCCCCGTTTTGGGACTTTTAATTCTGCCCAAAATGCCTTCATCGCATTCGCAACCATAGCTTCGCGTTCGCGAAGCACAAAAAATATGCTGCCAAGATTCCTTCTTCGCGTTCGCGATGCCTTCCGACCTCTAACCTTCGCATTCACGAGACACGAGCCGCGTTCGCGAAGGCTTAACGCCAGGAAGGCCCCCAGCTCCCTTCCCTCTTCGCGTTCGCGTCCGCCCACTTGCGTTAGCGTAGGCTTCCCCAACTCCCTTCTTCGCGTTCGCGTCTCCTTCATCGCGTTCGCGATGGGCAAATCCCAGCAGTCCAAAATCCTTCTTCGCGAACGCGTGAGACCCTTCACGTTTCCGAAGAACAACACCAGACACTAGTTCCAGCAGTTGCAAAACAAGGAAAAAATTGATCTGAAACCATCCCAGAACTCACCCGAGCCCCCCGGGACCTCAACCAAACATACCATCAAGTCCCAAAATGTCATACGAACTTAGTCGAACCCTCAAATCACCTCAAACAACACTAAAACCCTGAATCATACCCCAATTCAAGCCTAATGAACTTTGAAATTTCAAATTTTTACACACAACGCCGAAACCTATCAAATCACGTCCGATTGATCTCAAATTTTGCACACAAGTCATAAATGACATAACGGAGGTATTTCAATTTTAAGAATCAAATTCCGACCCCGATATCAAAAAGTCAACTCCCCGGTCAAACTTCCCAAGTCCAAAATCACCATATGGAGCTATTAGAATCATCAGAATTCAATTCCGAGGTCGTTTACACATAAGTGAATATCCGATCAACTTTTTCAACTTACGTTTTTAATTATGAGACTAAGTGTCTAATTTCACTCCGAAATCCTTCCGGATCCGAACCAACCAACCCGATTAGTCATAAATAAGCTGTAAGGCATAGATTGAGCAGTTGTCACAATCCAAAACCTAACCCGTCGTGATGGCGCCTATCGTGGTACTAGGCAAGCTGGCCTTTCTAAAACACTTTCAAAATTTAACAGAAAAGAATTAAGACATTTAAGATAACCGGAGTTTTTCATAAAAACGAGGATAAAACCCAATTAAAACATAAGTGCGGAAAAGTAGCCCGACATCGAGGTGTCACTAAGTCATGGGCATATAACAACCAATCTAGAAAATAGAGTCTACTACAGTATGTGCCAAATGCCAATACAAGAGAGAAAAGATAATAAGAAAGGAGAAACAAGGACTGCGGACGCCGGCAGCTACCTCGTAAGTCTCTGATGGTCAGCTCGCGCACGAACTAACGACCGCCAGAACCGTACACACTTGGATCTGCATATGAAGTGCAGGGTGTAGCATGAGTACAACCAGCTCAGCAAGTAACATAATTAAATAAGGAACTGAGAAGTATTGACGAGCTATAAAAATACAGTTCATTTCAAAAGTTTTCAATAAGAGTGAACATGCTTTCAAATCCGGTGGTGTAAGTCAAATCAGTTCGAGCTAAAGTAAAACAGATATGAATCTTCCAGAAATTTCACCACAACAACAGATAACAACTAAGTGCAACAATAAATAAAAGCAAGTACAGCCTCTCAAGGCATCAGTCACTCAACTCATCTCAACAGTTCATACCCTCGGCTCTCAGCCCTCAATGCACACTCTCGATAGGTACCTGCGCTCACTGGGGGTGTACAAACTCCGGAGGGGCTCCTTCAGCCCGAGCACTATATTGCTGCAGCACGCAGCCCGATCCAATATTATTGCGGCGTGCAACCCGATCCTATATTATTGCGGCGTGCAACCCGATCCATATATATATATATATATAACCCGAAGGCTGGTTGCGGCGTGCAACCCGATCCATATACCTCACAGCTCGACACCCAGGCCCTATCTCAGTCACTAACCTCTCCAGCCCCTCGGGATCACATAATATCATAATAACCAGCCCAAACAGAAAATACAACAAGTATCAACAAGAAATGAGAGGAAACAGAGATATAACACACAAGTAAGACTGTGACTGAGTACGAGACAATAATTAGCAGTCAATGCAACAAGTATATGACCGCTGCGGGTCCCAACAGTGATATCATATGTCCTAAGCATGGTTTCTAACATGAAAGGCAGTCAATTTCTCAAAGACAAGGAAAACAAGTTATAACAATGGCTATTCGACTTCGCAAAGAACAACTTCGTTGCCCCAGGATTTAACCTTACACAAACACGAAAATCTTCACGTGAACGCGGTTCACTAGCCCTCATGTTTATGCGACCGCGAACAACCCCTCGCGTTCGCGAAGAATAACACTTAAACTCCACTGCTGCTTTACTTCCTCTTCGCGAACGCGGCCTAGCCCACGTGTTCGCTATGCACAACCTGATCAGCCTACGTGACCGCGTCCTCAAATTTGCTAACGCGAAGAACAACTTTAGATGGCCTCTCAGATTGCCTTACGTGATCGCGAGACCTCCCTCGCAAACGCGATGAAGAAAAGGTCAGCAACAAAACACCAGAAATTTTGCTATCCTCCTTAAGTCCAAAATGGTCCGTTAATCACCCGAAACTCACCCGAGGCCCCCGGGACCTCAACCAAACATACCAGCACATCCCAAAATATCATACGAACTTAGGCGAGCCTTCGAATCACTCAAAACAACATCAAAATACCAATTACATCCGGATTCAAGCCTAAAGAACTTCTAAACTTTCAAATTCCACAAACGACGCCGAAACCTACCAAACCACGTCCGATTGACCTCAAATTTTGCACACAAGTCATATTCAACATTACAGACCTACTCCAACTTCCGGAATCGGAATCCGACCCTGATATCAAAAAGTCAACCACCCGGTCAAACTTCCCAAAAATTTGACTTTCGCCATTTCAAGTCTAAATTAGCTACAGACTTCAAATTTACAGTCCGTACACGCTCCTAAGTCCAAAATCACCCAACGAAGCTAACAGAACCGACGAAACTCCATTCAGGAGTCATCTTCACACTCTTCCGACTACGGTAAAAATTCTAAGACTTAACCTTCCATTTAGGGGCTAAGTATCCCAAAACATTTCAAAAACCAAAACGAAACCTCTCGGCAAGTCACAATAGCAGAAATAGATATGGGAGAAGCAGTAAATAGGGGATCGAGGCTATTACTCTCAAAACGACCGACCGGGTCATTACATCCTCCCCATGTTAAAACAATTGTTCGTCCTCGAACGAGCATAGAGACATACCTGAAGTGGTGAAAAGATGAGGATAGCGGTTGCGCATATCATGCTCGGTCTCCTAAGTCGCCTCCTCGACCGGCTGACCCCTCCACTGAACCTTCACAGAAGAAATACTCTTCGACCTCAACTTTCGAACCTGCCTATCTAAGATCACCACCGGCTCCTCAACATAAGTTAAATCGTTATCCATTTGGACTGAGCTGAAATCCAACACGTGAGACGGATCGTCGTGATACTTCCGGAGCATAGAAATATGAAATACTAGGTGAACTCCTGCTAGACTGGGAGGCAAGGCAAGCTCATAAGCAACCTCCCCAACACGACACAATACCTCAAATGGACCGATAAACCTCGAGCTCAGCTTGTCTTTCTTTCTGAACCTCATAACACCCTTCATGGGTGACATCCGGAGCAAGACCTGTTTTCCAATCATGAATGCAACATCGAGAACCTTCCGATCTGCATAACTCTTCTGCCTGGACTGGGCTGTGCGTAGTCTATCCTGAATTACCGTAACCTTCTCCAGAGCATCCTGAACCAAGTCTATGCCCAATAATGTAGCCTCGCCCTGCTCGAACCAACCCATTGGAGACCTACACCACCTACCATACAGAGCCTTATACGGTGCCATCTGGATGCTTGACTGGTAACTATTGTTGTAAGCAAACTCCGCTAGAGGCAAGAACCGATCCCACGAACCCCCAAACTCCATCACACACGCATAGAGCATATCCTCTAGTATCTGAATAGTGCGCTCGGACTATCCGTCCGTCTGAGGGTGAAATGTTATGCTCAACTCCACTCGAGTACCCAACTCATGATGTACGGCCCTCCAGAACCATGATGTAAAATGCGTACCCCGGTCCGAGATGATAGATACCGGTACGCCATGAAGCTTAACGATCTCGCGGATATACACTTGAGCCAGCTGCTCGGAAGAATAGGTAGTCATCACAGGAATGAAATGAGCTGACTTGGTCAGTTGGTCCATAATCACCCAAACTGCATCAAACTTCTGCTGAGTCCGTGGAAGCCCAACAACGAAATCCATAGTGATCCGCTCCCATTTCCACTCCGGAATCTCTAACTTCTGAAGCAACCCACCTGGTCGTTGATGCCCATACTTCACCTGCTGGCAATTTAGGCACCGAGCTACATACTTCATTATGTCCTTCTTCATTCTCCTCCACCAGTAATGTTGTCTCAAGTCCTGATACATCTTCGCGGCACCCAGATGAATAGAATACCGCGAACTGTGAGCCTCCTGGAGAATCAACTCACGCAAACTATCTACACTGGGCACACATAGCCTGCTCTGCATCCTCAATGCACAATCATCCTTAATAGTGACCTTCTTAGCATCACCGTGATGGATAGTGTACTTAAAGACAAGCAGGAGGGGGTCCTCATACTGACGCTCCCTGATATGATCATAAAGAGAAGACCGAGAGACCACACAAGCCAATACTCGACTCGAGTCAGAAACATCCAATCTAACAAACTGACTAGCTAAGGCCTGAACATCCAATGCCAATGGCCTCTCTACTACTGGAAGATATGCTAAGCTCCCCAAACTCTCCGCCAGGCGACTCAAGGCATCGACCACCACATTGGCCTTCCCAGGATGGTACAAAATGGTGATATCATAGTCTTTAAGAAGCTCCAACCACCTCTGCTTACGCGAGTTAAGATCCTTCTGTTTGAACAAATGCTGCAAATTCTGATGATCCATGTAAATCTCCCAACGGACACCGCACAAATAGTGCTGCCAAATCTTCAAGGCGTGAACAATAGCTACTAACTCAAGATCGTGGACAGGATAGTTCTTCTCATGGGTCTTCAACTGGCGCGAAGCATAATCAATCACTCTACCCTCATGCATCAGAACACACCCAATATCAATCTGTGAGGCATCACAATACACTGTGTAGGAACCAGAAGCTGATGGCAGAACTAGAACTGAAGTCGTGGTCAAAGCCTTCTTGAGCTTCTGAAAGATCTTCTCGCACTCATCCGACCACCTGAATGGAGCACCCTTTTGGGTTAATTTGGTCAAGGGTGATGCAATAGATGAAAAACCCTCCATAAAATGACGGTAATAGCCCGCCAAACCAAGAAAGCTCCTAATCTCCGTGGTTGAGGACGGTCCGGGCCAACTCTGTACCGCCTCTATCTTCTTCGGATCCACCTGAATACCCTCACTGGACACCACGTGTCCCAAGAATGCCACTGAACTGAGCCAAAACTCACACTTGGAGAACTTTGCATAAAGCTTCTCCCCCCTCAATCGTTGTAACATAATCCTCAGATAGTAGGCATGATCCTTCTGGCTACGAGAGTACACCGGGATATCATCAATGAATACAATGACAAACGAGTCCAAATACAGCTGAAACACACTGTTCATCAGATGCATGAATGTTGTTGGGGCATTAGTCAGCCCAAAAGACATCACAAGGAACTCATAATGGCCATATCGGGTCCTGAAAGCTGTCTTAAGAATATATGAGTCCCAAATCTTCAACTGGTGATACCCTGGCCTCAAATCAATCTTGGAGAACACCGTCGCTCCCTGAAGTTGGTCAAACAAATCATCAATACGCGGCAAAGGATACTTGTTCTTGACTGTGACCTTGTTAAACTGTCTATAATCAATGCACATTCTCATAGTACCGTCCTTCTTCTTCACAAATAGAACTGGTGCACCCCAAGGTGACACGCTAGGCCGAATAAACCCCTTATCAAGGAGTTCCTGAAGCTACTCCTTCAATTCCCTCAACTCAGCCGGTGTCATACGGTACGGTGGAATAGATATGGGCTGAGTGCCCAGCACCAAATCAATACCAAAATCAATATCCCTGTCGGGCGGCATGCCCGGCAGGTCTGCAGGAAACACATCCGGAAACTCTCGCACCATCGGAACAGAATCAATAGCAAGGGCCTCTGCACTAACATCCCTCACAAAGGCCAGATAAGACAGACAACCTTTCTCAACCATCCGCTGAGCTTTCAAGTATGAAATCACTCTACTGGGAACATAATCTATAGAACCGCTCCACTCAACCCTCGGCAAACCTGGCATCGCCAACGTCACAGTCTTAGCGTGACAATCTAGAACATCATGACATGGGGACAACCAATCCATACCCCAATATCACATCAAAATCGACCATACTTAGCAGAAAAAGATCCACTTTGGTCTCCAGATGCCCAATGGTCACCACACATGACTGATATACGCGGTCCACAATAATAGTATCACCCACAAGAGTGGATACATGAACAGATAAAACTAGAGACTCATGGGGCATATCCAGATAATGAGCGAAATACGAGGACACATACGAATAAGTAGAACCAGGGTCAAATAATACACATGCATCTCTATGGCAAACTGAGACAATACCTGTAATCACAACATCCGAAGCAATAACATCTGGTCTGGTAGGAAGAGCATAGAAACGGGCCTGGCCGCCCCCTGATCGGCCTCTCCCTCTCGGGTGACCCCTAGCTGACTGGGCTCCACCCCGGGCTGGTTGAGCGGGTGGTGGAGGGGCGGGTGTTGATGACATAGATTGGCTCCTCTGCGGAGCTGGACCTCCCACTATATGGGGACACTCTCTCCTCATGTGACCAAACTTCCCACACTCATAACAACTCCCCGGTGCTGGTACAAGGGACTGAAGGGAGCACCGGGATAACTGGCAGAAGGACCTGGCATAAGCGAACCCTGACCTGATGGAGCACAGGACGAACTCTATGTTGGGGGGGGCACCGAGATATGAATGGCCTTGCTGCTAACTGTGAGAACCACGGCCAGATGATGCACCACGGTGATCTGGACGAGTCGTCTGAGCATGTTTGAAAGGACGGCCTCTACCGCGTTGGAACTGACCCCCAAAAGGAGCACCGCTAAATCCTCCCTGTCCACGAGGCCTCTTGGCCTCCCTCTCAACCCTCTCCTAACTACGAACCAAATCAATCTGACGAGCAATGTTGACAACCTCATCAAAAGTAGCACCAGACACTCTCTCTCTGGTCATAAGCAATCACAGCTGATAAGTGAGGCCATCTATAAACCTCATGATCCTCTCCCTGTCTATGGGAACCAGCCAGATAGCATGACGGGCCAACTTCGAGAATCGCATCTCATACTACGTTACAGACATATCACCCTGACGAAGCTGCTCAAACTGTCTGCGCAGCTTCTCTCTGCGGGACTGAGGCACGAACTTCTCCAGAAAGATAACGGAGAACTGCTGCCAGGTAAGGGGCGCTGCGCCGACCATCCTACACCTCTCGTAAGCCTCCCACCAACTGAATGCAGCCCCGGAGAACTGAAAAGTAGTAAATGAGACCCCACTAGTCTCCAAAATACCTGTCGTACGGAGTATCCTCTGACACCTGTCCAAGAAACCATGTGCATCATCTCCCTCTACACCACTGAAAGATGGAGGCTGGAGTCTCCCAAACCTCTCCAATCTATACTGCTCATCCTCAGGCTTAGCAGGAACCACATAGTCCTGAGCAGCTCTAACCGGCTGGGCTGGGGGTGCCCCCGGTGTCTGGAATCCCTGTACCACCTGCTCTGGTGTGCGGGCAGCGGGAGTCTGAGCACCTCCCCCGGCCTGAGAAGTGGTTGCTGCGGCCAGAATAGAGACCGCCTGAGCAAGACTGGTACACGCGGTCAGAATCTGAGCTAAGGCCTCTTGAAGGCCTGGAATCACAATAGGCACAGGTGGTGCCTGAGCTGGTCCCACCGGCTCATCCACAACTAGAGTCTGCTCCTGAACTGGGGCAACCGGTGGATCTGCAGGTGCGCCCTAGCTGCGGTGCGAGCTGCACCTCTGCCCCGACCACGGCCTCTACCGCGACCTCGGCCTCTCGCAGCCCTGACTGGTGGTACTGGTGGCTGCCCATCCTATCCCGTAGTACGCGTCCTCACCATCTGTGAGAGAATGAACAACAGATGTTTAGTTACTAGAATCAACAGATTCACACGACAAGAATTCAAGAATGTGGAGTTTCCTAAGTGTTCTGCAGCTTCTCGAAGATAAGTACAGACGTCTCTGTACCGATCCGCAAGACTCACCTAAACCTGCTCATGACTCGTGAGACCTATGTAACCTAGGCTCTAATACCAACTTGTCACGACCCAAAACCTAACCCGCCGTGATGGCGCCTATCGTGGTACTAGGCAAGCCGACCTTTCCAAAACACTTTCAAAATTTAACAAAAATAAATTAAGACATTTAAGATAATCGGAGTTTTTCATAAAACGGGGATAAAACCCAATTAAAACATAAGTACAGAAAAATAGCCCGACATCGGGGTGTCACTAAGTCACGAGCATCTAACAACCAATCTAGAAAATATAGTCTACTACAGTCTCTGCCAAATGCTAATGCAAGAGAGAAAAGATAATAAGAAAGGAGAAACAAGGACTGCGGACACCAGCAGCTACCTCGTAAGTCTCCGATTGTTAGCTCGCGTACGAACTCAGCGACCGCCAGAACAGTACACACCTGGATCTGCACATGAAGTGTAAGGTGTAGCATGAGTACAACCAACTCAGCAAGTAACAGAATTAAATAAGGAACTGAGAAGCAGTGACGAGCTATAAAAATACAGTTCATTTCAAAAGTTTTCAGTAAAGAGTGAACATGCTTTCAAACCCGGTGGTGTAAGTCAAATCAGTTCTAGCTCAAGTAAAACAGATATAAATCTTCCAGAAATTTTACCACAACAACAGATAACAACTAAATGCAATAATAAATAAAAGCAAGTACAACCTCTCAAGGCAGCAGTCACTCAACTCATCTCAACAGCTCATACCCTCGGCTCTCAACCCTCAATACACACTCTCGATAGGTACCTGCGCTATCTAGGGGAGTACAGACTCCGGAGAGGCTCCTTCAGCCCAAGTGCTATATTGCTGCGGCGCGCAGCCCGATCCAATATTATTGCGACGTGCAACCCGATCCAATATTGTTGCGGCGTGCAACCCGATCTACTATTATTGTGGTGTGCAACCCGATCCAAATATATATATATAGCCTGAATGCTTGTTGCGGCGTGCAACCCGATCCATATACCTCACCGCTCGCAGCTCGGCACTTAGGCCCTATCTCAATCACTAACCTCTCCAGCCCCTCGGGCTCACATAATATCATAATAACTAGCCCAAACAGAAAATACAATAAGTATCAACAAGAAATGAGAGGAAACAGAGATATAACACACAAGTAAGACTGTGACTGAGTACGAGACAACAATTAGCAGTCAATTCAACAAGTATACGACCGTTGCGGGTCCCAACTATGATATCATATGGCCTAAGCATGGTTTCTAACAAGAAAGACAGTCAATTGCTCAAAGACAAGGAAAATAAGTAATAACAATGGCTATTCGACTTTACAGTCTCACGGGACGGACCAAGTCACGATCCCTCACGGTGCACACTCGCACGCCCGTTACCTAGCATGTGCGTCACCTCCAAATATTCACATGATACAAATTCTCGGGGTTTCATACCCTCAAAAACAGATTTAAGACTGTTACTTACATCAAACCGAGCAAATCTCTATTCCGAAATGCCTTTGCCCCTCAAATCGGTCTCCAAACGTCCTGAATCTAGCCACAAGTAGAACAATACAATCAACATAGGCTAAAGGGATCAATTCTCCAAGAAAAATACTAAATTAAAGCCAAAAATCTGAAATTGGCCCGAACCCGGCCCACGTCTCGAAATCCGATAAAAGTTACAAAACCCGAAAGCTCATTCGCTCACGAGTCTAACCATAATAAATTTACTCAAATTCGATAACAAAATCTCATTCAAAACCTCAAAAATCCCACTCAAGAGTTCTTCCTCTTTTTTCCCAATTTCTCACCCCAAATCACAATTTAGATGATAAAATTAAAGATGAAATCATGGGATTTAACTAAAACCAAGTAAGAATCACTTACCCCAATCAACTTCACGAAAATTCCTTTAAGAATAGCCCAATTCCGTGTTCTCTAGCTCAAAATATGCAAAAATGGGTTCAATCCCTCGTTTTGGAAACTTTAATACTGCCCAGATATTTCCTTAATCGTGATCACGGAAATAGCCTCGCGATCGCGAAGAACAACTTCGCTTCCCCAAGATTTAACCATACGCGAACGCGGTTCACTAGCCAATATGCTTACGCGATCGCGAACATCCCCTCGCGTTCGCGAAGAATAACACTTAAATTACACTGCTGCTTTACTTCCTCTTCGCGAACGCGGCCTAGCCCACGCGTTTGCGATGCACAGCCTGACCAACCTACGCGATCGCGTCCTCAAATTCGCGAACGCGAAGAACAACTTTAGCTGGCCTCTCAGATTGCCTTAAGCGATCGCGAGACCTCTTTCGCGAACGCGATGAAGAAAAGGTCTGCAACAAAACACCAGAAAATTTGTTATCTTCCCTAAGTCCAAAATGGTCCATTAATCACCCGAAACTCACTCGAGGCCTCCGGGACCTCAACCAAATATACCAACACATCCCAAAATATCATACGAACTTAGTCGAGCCTTAGAATCACTCAAAACAATATCAAAACACCAATTACATCCGGATTCAAGTCTAAAGAACTTTTAAACTTTCAAATTCCACAAACGACGCCGAAACCTACCAAACCACGTCCGATTGACCTTAAATTTTGCACACAAGTCATATTCAACATTACAGATCTACTCCAACTTCCGAAATCGGAATCCGACCCCGATATAAAAAAGTCAACCCCCGGTCAAACTTTCCAAAAATTTGACTTTCACCATTTCAAGTCTAAATTAACTACAGACCTCAAATTCACAGTTCGGACACGCTCCTAAGTCCAAAATCACCCAACGAAACTAACGGAACTGACGGAACTCCATTCCGGAGTCGTCTTCATACTCTTTCGACTATGGTAAAAATCATAAGACTTAAACTTCCATTTAGGGACTAAGTGTCCCGAAACACTCCAAAACCAAAACGAAACCTCCCGGCAAGTCACAATAGTAGAAAAAGATATAGGAGAAGCTGTAAATAGGGGATCGGGGCTATTACTCTCAAAACGATCGGCCATGTCGTTACAACAGTAAATGGGGGAACGGGACTGTAATACTCAAAATGATCGGCTGGGTCGTTATACCATTCTAATAATTACTATAACTTCTATCATTATCACCATTGTTACACTTTTTAACTCAACATCAAATTAGTGAATTACTAACGAAAGAACAATTAACAGTTGCACGTCAAATCCAATAATATAATTTTAGAAAAGATGAATAGTTTATTTTTACAATCTCATTATTAATTTCTTTATATCAAATATATTATTCTAATTAATCGCACAAGAAAGAAGACAACCAGATAACTTCATTAATATTTAATAGGAGGCAAAGCTGAAGTCACAATAAGGCATCTGAGGTATGTGTGAATGACTTATTCCTTAATTAAACTAGCTAAATCAAATCAACATTTGTCATTTTTAAAAACTTCTATTTTTTTCTTTGATACTTAATACATATCTCAAAATTTATTTTAAAAAATATAAGTAACTTTTTGAAGTTGCGTATTCAATATTATTGAGTACACGTGGAATAGTTTTACTTTTTATATTTATATTTTTTATTGATTAATGTGATATACACGTGTACACTACAACTAATACTTTTAAAATGATGTGATGGAAACGAAATAAAATGCTAATAACGAAATATGGTGACCCAAATAGTTTCAGATCTCAAACATATTTCTTTCCCACGTTGAAGTAATGTGACATAGTGTATTTGCTTTATTAGACCTAATAAATATCAAAAAATAATATTTAATGTCACAAGGAAGATATGTATTACAAGCCAAAACCTCAGGGAAGGTCGCTGAAATTATACCTTAAATTTTTTAATGTGATATAAACAATAATGTGTGAATAAGTGTTTTCTATTTGGGATTCTTATACAAATAGTTGGTTGGATTCATATTTTACTTTTCGTTGCAGGTATATGTCTCTCTCTCTATATATATAGAGAGAAAGAAAAGAGAAGAGGAGGTCTACCAAGGTCATCATGGTCATTTCAAATATATTACTGTACTGTTTGCTTGTATATTAGGCTCAAAAGCTTGGTTGTGTATTCTTAGTGACGGAAAAAAACTTAACTAAGGTGGTCCGTAGCGAAGCTATTGAATTCTTCAGGTCGATCCCACTTCTCATTTAACCTTTACTATCTTCTTAAATGCACTTACTTGATTATTGTTATTAATATTTTTTCAGTAAGTACTTTTACCTTTAAAAAAATTATCTTTTTGGTAATTTTATAATTCAATCGTATTATTTCCTTGAGAAACATTATTTCATTTGCTTATTTATGGACTATTTCAGGTAAGGAAGATCTTTTAATATAAAAAAATTGACGATAATTTATGTAGATTTATATTCAGATGTTCTTATATTATTATAAATTGATACCATTTTATACAAGTTCTCATTAAATTACAATTTCAATTGGAATACTTTATAAAATTAGGAAAAAATGCTTAAGAATAAAATATAATTTCAAGTCCCTTTTTATTATAGAATATTGATGTTCAAATTGTATAATAAGGATTCCCTCTCTAAAACATGATCTGAGAATAATCTAAATTAAAAATTAAGACAATTAATTTGGGAATTTTTTTTCTTTTAAAAATTATTATATATTAGGAAGCATGAGAAGTATCATTATGTAGGATTATATTTCTCCCTCTATGATCGAAGTTAGTTGGGTACTTCCTCTATTCAATAAGAATTCAATATTATATAAATTTTAAAATACATAAATATACAATTAACTAATTTTAAAAAGGCTCAACAAATAATTATGGTGAAGAAAGTTCTATTACACCCCTAAATAGTATGTCAATCATATCAAAAGAAACTAAAATAAACTATAATGCTTCAATTTAAGGTCAATTCAATTAGTATTAGAGTGATTGAAAGAATAATTTATTTTTAATAAATTATTTAGATATGTCATTAAACTATAATAAAATATAAATTTTCTTTTTAAAAATTTTTAATAATTAAAAATCACGATTATTATTTCAAAGAACCAAACAAATACCTTTTCGTCAACTATTTTGGAATAAAATTAATATATTTTATTATTCAAATTTTGATTAGTATAAAAAGAAAAAGTAATACATTAACACAACTGAAAATACTAAAAGTGTAAAACTATATATTTTTCAATTTAAACAATGAGATAATACATCATGACTTATTTTTCAACTGATATTTTAATCATTATTTTATAATCAATTTTAAGTTTGGTGGTGCAAAACTTATTTTTAAAATAAAAAGTGTAGAACCTATGTGGAGACACTCTAAATTGTACTTGAAGTATTGTACAATCTTGTATAATAAAGTGTCGGACTTCGATAGGCAATCGTGGTTCTATTCGTTATTACACAAAAACGTATTTTCTTTCTTCTTTTCCTTAAGGCATACAAAGTGTGTAATTAATAATAGACCAAGAAATATTAAAAGAAAACAAGAAGAAAAAAACAACAACAATTGGGCATGTGCATCGCACGGGTACATCATCTAGTATATATTATATATTGCTTGTACGCGGTTATACACATATTATACATGAATTACCTATCAACTATCCCATCAAACGTTTGTTGCAGTTGATATGTCTTTTGGAGGAAGAGAGAAAACAAATCAAACTCCAGCTAACGCAATAAGACGTTCTTGGTTATTCAGATCTCAGAAAGACGAGAGCTCGGATATGGGCTAACAGGTTGAAGGAATTACAGAGAGCTACTACTTGATGGTTTTTACATAGAGCCTGATTGAAATTTGTAAGTTTTTAAATCCTTTCACATTGTAACGTATTCATGAGGGGAGTTCTCATTAAATACTTAGATATACTTTGTGATCTCTTGCCCAAATTGAACGCCATTTTCATCAACTTCCTAATGTGAACTTTTGATCACTCCTTATATTTGTTGCATCCTTTTCATGTTTTCTATCAAACTTCCAGTATCAGGTTCTATGAAATAAGAGTTGATAGGACTGTTTCTACAGACGATGATCAATCGTTCTATTATCTTTTAAATGACTTGTGTCTCCACCCTTTTATATACTAATTAACATTCCAAGTTATGTATATTCAAGGGACTATTCCTTTTTTTTCTTCGGTTGCTCATATATATGCTTGTAATCGGTTTGTTATAAAGCTTTTGATAGTTCGGCTTCTTACGTACTTCCTAGATAAATGAATAATTTGGCCTTGAGGAATACACCGTTCTTTCCCCATATATATCTCTAATTCCTTTTTTAAAGAAAAAAATAGTATTAGATATGCATTTGGAAGGAAGAGAATTTGTTCTTCTAGATGTATTTCTAAGGGTATTTCCCATTTTGAATTATCGCTCTCAGTTACTTTGAATTCTACTTTGAGCTTGCATTACTCCATATTGAAGCTTCTGAGTTATGCATGTCAAATTCCTGTACTCGATGTAAATGCTTTGACCATTAGTGGTAAAAATCCTTTTGTATATGTTCATACAAGCCCCGTGAGCCGTTAACTCAAAAGAACTTGCAGGTCTTGATTATATTCTTAAGTTAGACGAACTTTCAAATGTACTGTTTGTGTTACTATATATCTGCTCCTTGGGGTTCAGATATGCATGCATTACTAAAGAGACGATGGATATCTATTGACGTACTGCAAAAGAATCTAATTAGGGCTTTTTTATATATATATATATATATATATATATATATATATATATATATATATATATATATATATATATGTTTGATTTAAATGTCGTCCTGTTATTACTTACATTCTGTGTTACTGTAACGGCATGGCCTGTCGTTTTGAGAGTAATAGCCCGATCCTTTATTAATTACTTTTCCCGTATCTTTTTATACTTATGTGACTTGCCGGGAGGTTTTGTTGTTGGTTTCGGAGTATTTTGGGATACTTAGTCCCTAAACAGAAGCTTAAGCTTAGGATTTTGACCATAGTCGGAACTGTGTGAAGACGACTCCGGAATGGAGTTCCATCAATTTCATTAGCTCTGTTGGGTGATTTTGGACTTATGGACGTGTTCGGTTTGTGTTTTGGAGGTCTGTAGCTGATTTAGGCTTGAATTGGCATAAGTCGAATTTTTGGAGATTTTGACCGGTAGTGGACTTTTTGATTTCGTTGTCGGTTTCCGATTACGGAGATTGGAGTAGGTCTGTAATGTCTATTATGACTTGTGTGCAAAATTTGAGGTCAATCGGACTCGATTTGATAGGTTTCGGCATCGGTTGTAGAAGTTTGAAGTTTCAAAATTCATTAAGTTTGAATCGGAGGGTGATTCGTGTTTGTAGCGTTGTTTGATGTGGTTTGAGGGCTCGACTAAGTTCGTATGGTATTTTAGGACTTGTTGGTATGTTTGGTTAAGGTCTCGGGGGCCTCGAGTGTATTTCGAATGCTTAACGGATCAAAAATTAGACTTGTGTATTTGATGAAGTTTCTAGTTTTTGGTGTTTTCGCACCTGCGGTTGGGAGACCGCAGGTGCGGAAGATGGAGCGCAGAAGCGGACGGGGCCTGAAGCGTGAGGTTTCGCAGAAGCGAAAGATATCCACAGGAGCGGGCGCGCAGGTGCGGCCCCTTGCTCGCAGATGCAGACCCAGTCCCTTAAGTTATTTCCGCATCTGCGGTAGAATTTCTACAGGTGCGACATCGCAAGTGTGATTATAGGCCCGCAGATGCGAAATCGCTGGGCAGAAAAGGCCAAGTTCGAGGGTTTTATTCCAATTTAAATTTTGGGATTTGAGAGCTCGGATTTGGGCGATAATTTGGGAGATTTTCAGAGGAAGCTTTTGGGTAACGATTCTTAACCCATTTATGGTTATATTCCACTAATCTATCATTAATTTTATCTTTTAATTTCGGATTTGGGTGAAAAATTTGGGAAAAATGGGAAGAAGTTCTTCAACTAAGGTTTTGGGTTTTGATTGAGATTTTGATATCGGATTTGGATAATTTTGGTACGAGTAAACTCGTGAGTGAATGGGTGTTCATATTTTGTGACTTTTATCCGATTCCGAGACGTGGGCCTGAGAGGCTTTTTATGGCGATTTTCTAATTTCTTGCTTTACCTTTGATTTCATTAATTAGATTAGTTTCTTATAGTTGTATTTATGGTATGTAATTGATTTTGGCTAGATTTGGGTCATTCGGAGTTGGATATTCGTGAAAAAGGCATTGTTGCCGATTGATTGAGCCTGGTTCGAGGTTAGTGGCTTGCCTAACCTTGTGTGGGAAAAATCCCCTTAGAATTTGGTATTGTTGTGATATGTGAGCGCCGTGTACGTGAGGTGACGAGTACGTATACGGGCTATTTATTGTAAAAGCCGATTTATTTTACCGAGTAGCAACCTAATTTTCCTTTTATTTGAGTTATACTGTTTAAATGAGTATTAGTCTGTTTTCATTCTTAATTGAGCTATTCCAGTATGTGTAGTTATCCTGTTTAGTCTAATATCACATGTCTACGTGCTTTCACGGCTTATTTGAACTATGTGAAGCATGCCTAGTTGATTTCCTATTTTTCCTTGTTCCTTATCAGTATAACTGTAGAAATCTTGATGTTAACAGTTGTATTTATCGGTTTGAGCTGTGTGTTTACTTTTGAAACTACGAGACGGTTTCTCGGGAGTTCTCCCTGCACATTTACTTTTGAGACTACGAGGCGGTTCCTCAGGAGTTCTCTCTGTACATTTACTTTTGAGACTACGAGACGGTTCCTCGGGAGTTCTCCCTGCACATTTACTTTTGAGACTACGAGGCGGTTCCTCGGTAGTTCTCCCTGCATATTTACTTTTGAGACTACGAGGCAGTACCTCGGGAGTTCTCCCTATATATTTACTTTTGAGACTACGAAGCGGTACCTCGGGAGTTCTCTCTGTATATTTACTTTTGAGACTACGAGGCGGTACATCGGGAGTTCTCCCTGCATATTTATTTTGGGACTACGATACAGTATCTCGGGAGATCCCCTGTTGTTTACCCATGTGTATTGTACTGTTGTTTTGCTGTGTTTCCTTTTGTTAAATTCTAGTCTCTTATTATACGTATATTCTCCTACCTTATTTATTATTTATCAGTGGGCCTGACCTGACCTCGTCAGTACCCGACCGAGGTTAGGCTTGGCACTTATTGGATACCATTGTGATGTACTCATGCAACTTTTCTACACATATTTTTGTGTGCAGATTGAGGTACTTCTTATCAGCCCCGCTATTAGCTGAGAGTGCTTGTTGTTGTACGGAGACTTCAAGGTACATATGCTGCGTCCGCAGACCCAAGAGTCCCCCTCTATTCTCCCCTATGTCAAACACTTCCCGTATACTTTTTATTAGACTCTGGTATATAGAGATGCTATTTTCCTTCTGTAGCTTGTGACTTATGATATTCCAGGTTTTGGGAAGATTGTGTATTTATAGAGTATTGGTTATTGTACATGCCGAGCGACATTGTTACTAGTTATTCAATTATCCACTGTTGTTAGTTGTCAAGTTTTACTTTCGTTTGTTTATTTTTCGCAATTTGTTAGGCTTACCTGGTCGTAGAGACTAGGTACCGTCACGACGTTATACAAAGGGAATTTGGGTCGTAACAGTTCAATGGCAGAGAAACAGAGAGGTAGACACAACAAAAATGGAAAGGCATGGTCAGTGGGTTTTTGGATCAACTCCAGCAAGTTTTCTCAAGTTTTCACTTTTGATATGATATGTCTCATCCTTAAATTATTGTAGATTGATTAATTCAGGATGTAGTTTCTTCAGGATAGTGTGGATGAACAAGCATGCAAGGAATAGTTTTATAGAATGGAGCAAATTTTTCTATGCTTGAATTCACAGCTTATGAAATTGCTTCTTTTGTTTCTATATGTTATTATAAATTGGCTATTTAGTGAAGGGACCGTGCTTTTGAACTGTGCTTATGCGTGTGTGGTATTATGGTTATTCTGAAAAATTTATTGTTGTTTAGGTTTAGATTTCAATATGTCTTCTGTGGATGCAACTAAAGGTTAACAGAAATTATTGGGCACGGGTACATTATCTAGTATATATTATATATTGCTTGTACACAGTTATACATATATTATACATGAAATATATATCATTCGGCCATTTTTAGTTTAAACGGTTAAATAGACAGTTATATAGATTAATTCTTGCGAAACTACTAGATATGTCCATTTATAAATAGCTTATTAGATAAATTGGTTAATTCATAAAATATTACTAATATTAGCCAAATATTAATAATATTAGCCCATTAGCTATTTGTAGCCAAAAAATATCAAAATTTTACTTTTTTTTATTGGGTGTTATTAGAATTGATTGGGTACATCTTAAGGAGCTTGAATCTCAGTTTTGGGATGATTTGGTGGAGTTTTGAGGTGGTTTGAATTGAAAATTCGAAGTAGAAGATGATCATGAAAAAAATGATATGTGTATCAAATGTGGATCACATGTATATCCATGTATACATGTGTGTGAGATACATGCTGATACATGTGTGTCGCAGAACACTCGATTTTAACTACAAATTTTGATATCAAATCAGTCCAAAATCACCTCCAATCTTCCTCAGATTTTGTATATTGACACATCTACATGTTTTCAATGAATTTCAACCACAACATTGAAAAAGGACCTTTTTTGCTTAGATTTCATCACCTTGTTTGCTATCTCATCCATAAAATTTCCTTTCCGTCTTGCATCTAATGTTGTCGATCACGCTTAAAAATGTGGAAGGAGATCGTTGCGTGTGATTCTTGAAGAGAAATAATCTTAGTTATTTGGGTTTTCAACTTTTATAAGTGTTTGGCTAGTTTTGGTAAGTTTATGATTAATGGCTAGAGATCGGTAAGTTGAATCGTATTTAGTATATTTCTATAAGATTCCCTTAATTCTTCTATCTATTTTCATATGTTTTACCTTATTTTTCACAATAATGCAAAGACCACCTTAATTTGGGCTTCTAGTTAGAATAGGGCCACTCCGTACAAAGAAAAGCTGGGCTTTTCATTCCACAGCTTAAAACCTAGCAGTTTTTTCTATATAAAGAGGCACAACATCAAAATATCATAACTTCCTCTTCTCTGAATCTGAAAACTGCTGAATAGATATATCTTCCTTATATGCTTCAATCATCAACTCTTATTTTATTGTTCTGTTTGTCAAGTTTTTTGGTCAATTTTCTTCATTTCTTGTATGTTTTTTCATGGGTTAGCCATAAATTTGTGCACAATTAAGCCGATGCTCTGGATCTAAAATGAAGGAAGCATGGTTATGTGCACAGAAATTGAAACATATAGAGTCGACATGTCTGCTCCCTTTGATGTTCCATGATTAGGGGGCCTGGTTTAGACTCACATTCATTATCTTCTATTATGCTATTTATGCTCTTTTTATATATTTTACTACATGTTAAAAATAATGAAAAATATCTAGTTGCTAGGGTGGACTAATAATTCGTCAGTAAAAATAATCTAATTTTTTGATTTCTTGCTCGTTGATACCTATATCGGGGCCGACTAATTTGATTCCCTACCAGTATTTTTTAGGAGAAAAGAAAGCTAATCTAAATAAGATACTAATTATCATATCTCGATTTTTTTTCATCTTTTTTCCTAGTTGGGTCTTCAAATATATTGGATCTTAAGAAAATTAATCCAAACAAAATACTACTCATATCTTGAATTCTTTTTCATCTTTTTGCTAAGTTGGGTCGTCAAATATATTGGTTGTTAAAGCGAGTAAACAAGGAAGATGCAGGATATAGGCCTCAGTAAACTACAAAGGCCAAAAAATTAAATTGAATATTAAAATTATGTTGTCATAAATAATCATCACGTGAAATGGTAGTGTCCAACTATGTACATTTCTTGGCAGTGGCGTACAAAGATTTTACATATAAGCGGAATAAATCACTATAATAACAAATCATATTTTTTTCTATATGTATCCTCAAGATTTTATGTCTTGTAAATGTTTTTGACCAAGCAGTGTTTCATGACAGAGCATGATATAAGGTCCATACGCCCCAGCTCACGATTAGGTTATATGAATAAATGAATCAAACAATAGATTATTTTAAAATGTCTTGGTACCAATACAATAGTTGAAGTATCATACTAGGATACAATAGTATTTTTTGGATAAACCAGTCAAGGCAAAATTTAAAATCACAAAATGCAAATCTAACATGTTAACTCATGAAATAATGTAAAATTTACATTGTATAAATCCTTAAATGCAAATGTTGAACCCATATGAAAGCAAAAAAAAATTCCAATCTTTTTCTTTTTGCTTTTATGGTACAAAAAGCGAAATAATAATGCAGCATTGAGATATGGTAATTAACAAGAATAAAAGAGTGATAATGATATAAGAGTTTTGCGTGGAAAATCTTTTTGAATAATGGAAAAATCGTGACTTTGAAAGGAGCAACTGATATTATTATAACAAGTAAATTTACATTTTATAAATTCGAGTAAAATACTACAAAGACTATTATAGCACTCAAAAGAAATAATTCTTTTTGATATTCTAATTTTACTACAATATCGCTCATTTTCTATTTTTTCTTACAGGTTTGTTACATACTATTATATACAAGTTTTTGACTGCTGAAGAATAAGGAACTCTAGCCATGTTCTCTTTACTGGCTTAACATTTTTCATGTTGAAGTGTTCCAGTACATGTTCAATATACTTCTCATGAGACAGCCACAATTTTCTGCTTGTTCGCTTTTGAACTATCTTCATACCCAAAATTTGTTGTGCTGGGCCCAAGTCCTTCATATCAAATGACTTGGACATATCTCTCTTCAACTTTGCGATCAACCCTTGTCTTTTTTCCTACAATTAACATGTCATCCACATACCACAACAATATAATAAAGTTATTCTTAGAAAATCTTTTGAAGTATACACATAAATCAGAATAGGTCTTTATATATGTTTGACTTTTCATGAATGAGTCAAACTTCATGTACCACTGCCTTGATATTTGCTTCAATCCATAAAAACTCTTATTCAATCTGCACACCATGTGTTTCTTTCCAGCTATTTCAAATCCTTCCGGCTGCTCCATAAAAATCTTCTTTTCCAAATCTCCATGAATTTACTTGATTTGATAACAGGCTGTTTGAACTGCTTCACCCTAGAATGACTTAGGTAGGTTAGCCATTCTGAGCATGCTTCTCACCTTCTCCACAATGTTGCGGTTCATCCTTTTGGCTATGCCATTGTGTTGTGGGGTTCTAGGAACTGTCTTTTCATGACTGATCCCATGGTTCGAACAGTACTCTTCAAATTCCCTTGAAGTGTACTCACCTTTATTGTCACTTCGGAGACGCTTTAGCTTTTGGCCTGTCTCCCTTTCCACCAAAGCATGAAACTTCTGAAAAACTTGAAACACCTGATCTTTGATTTTCAAAATATAAACCCATAATTTTCGTGAAGCATCATCAATAAAAGTAATAAAATATTTGTTACCGCCAATCGATTCAATTTCCATTGGACCACAAACATCAGAATATACCAAATCAAGTATATTCAATTTTCTTTCAAACGATATCTCAAATGAGACGATGTGTTGCTTACCAAATAAACAATAGTCACAAGGTTTTACCGTTGTACCTTTGGCACAAGAAATGAGTGATTTCTTGTTAAGAATCTGCAATCCCTTCTCGCTCATATGACCCATTCTTTTGTGCCACAAATCTGCAGAAATCTCATCTTGTGCCGCGTTCAATTCACCTTGGCATATTTCTGCATTTGTCCTGTACAACGTGCCATGAGCAACTTCTCTTTGCAATCACCAATGATTCTTTAGTGAGTCTTCACTTTTAATTTTTAAAATAGTTCTCGTATCCATCTCGGTCTAAAGCAATTTCCGAGATCAAGTTCATCCGCAAATCAGGTTCATGTCGCACGTCCTTTAGAATCAATGTGCATCCGACATTTGTTTTGATACAAATGTCACAAATCCCCGCAATCTTTGAGTAACTTGTATTACCCATTCTCACAAGGCCAAAATCACCTGCTACATATTTGTAAAAATGATCTCTTACCGGTGTGGCATGGTAAGATGTTGCTGTATCGACCACCCATTCCGACTCTGGACCTGATAAGTGCATGCATTCCTCTTTCTCGTTTATACAGAGGATAACATTATCATTGTTTTGCACTATGACGATTGTGTTGTCTTCATTCTTCTGGCCACTAGTTTCACCTTTGCCCTTCTTTGGATTTGGAAAATCTCTTTTGAAGTAACGTGGTTGATCACAATTTTAGCAATTTCTAGATCTTGATTTTGATCGGTTCTTAGACTTTTCACGAGCTTCGGATCTACCATAGTTGCTCGAACTCCTTTGATAATTCCTGCCTCTACCTTCTGTGATGAGAGCATATCCTTGATTTCCAGGCTTCTTTTTCATCTTTTCATTGAGTAGAAGAGCCGATGTGACATCTTTCAACTCAATAGTAATCTTACCGTGCATGATGGTTGTTGCCAGATTATCGTACGAAGATGGCAACGAGTTCAACAGCAAGATGACTTTATCTTCTTCCTCGATATAGCTGCTTCTTCAGGTACAATTTATTTGTTAGCGTTTTGGATATGTATAGGCTTTCCAACCTTGTCCAAATGCCACGTACGGTGTCTTCATCAATGATGTTATTTACCACATCATCTGATAAGTACAACCTGATTGCACTAGCAGCCCTTTCATCCAAGTCAGCCCAATCCTCAGTTTTCATGGTATCAGGCATTCTGACATCAACATCTAGTACCTTGTGTAATCCTTGTTGGGTGAGCATATCTCTCATCCTTTTTTGCCATGTTGAGAAACTGCTATCTCCGTTAAATTTTGCTACCTCATACTTTACTTAGGATATTTTTATTTTTCACCGAGTATAGTACTACCGACAGTAAATAGTATTTTTGTGAACGAGCAGAATATGTGCTCTGATACCAGTTGTTGAGAATAAACTTCTCACAGAAATAATATTCACGGTACTAAAAGCGGAATAATAACATAACACCGAAATACGGTAATTAACAAGAATAAAAGAGTGATAACAACAACAAGATTTTTACGTGGAAAACCATTTTGAATATAGGGAAAAACCATGGCCCTGAGAGGAGCAACTGATATCACTATAGTAAGGAATTTATACTTTGTAGGTCCGAGTAAAATACTTCAAAAATCACTACAACATTCAAAAGAAATAACCCTCTTTTGATAATCCACTTCACTACAATATCGCTCTCTCTATTTTTCTCACAAATTATTTTCTTATACCTTGTCTGTGATACCCCACTCTTTGTTGACGTGTCTTCAACTGAAACAAAATCTTGTTATTTATAGCAAAGAAATTACTTACGTGATGTCATCAATGACCTCACTATAGTATAAACACAAGAAAATTTGTCGTCCATTTTTTCTATATTCAAATAAGACACAATTCTCAAAACTTTCACACATGGGGCTGGACCCACACTGCACACTCATTAAAATACAAACAAAAGCTTAGAAAAAAGCTAACTAAGCTAAAATGAAAATACAGAGACAATTTTTTCTGAAGGATTGCCTTTTCTACTTTTTCTTTTATAGACTTTCCTTATTAATTGCTTGAATTAAAAGCAAATAGCACCCGAAAATTTTTACTTGACATTCAAAATAATCATACTTTGGGGAGTTCTAATTTGATCTCATATCATTTTCCACTTCAAATTAATTTTTTCTTCTTTTATATAGATAAATAATTTCCTAAATATGTTCCTTTCCCGCACACTATTTTGTCGCTTTGCTTCTTTTTTTGTTTGTGTGTTATTTTGGTTCTGAACTCCCTCCCTTCTAGGTTTTGCTTCATAATGCCAATATTCCTTGTGATAATGATATTGTAGACAGAAGCGGATTTAGGATTTTTTGAACATGAGTGCACCACTAAAAATTTAATATTCAATCAAGTGCACCATACAATCTTTTTGGAGCATAGGTGTCAACTAATAATATTAGACTAATTCTAAAAAATACGTACATAAAATATCTAGTTTGACGATAAGACCACAGGTTCACGTGCCCCATGATTAAGACTACTAATCCGCCCCTGGTTGTAGGTGAGACAACGTGCAAAATATGAGGAGAGGTCTTTGATATTATTATAAATCCCACACATCGTGGACGAGTAATTAAAAAAAAGATAATTTTTTCTTAACAATTTGGGGAATGAAAATTGAACTTTGTTTTGGTTATTCTCCAAAATATCTTAAAAATATTTGCACCAAGCGATTGCAAGATACTAAAAATAAAAACCAGTGATCGGTTTTTATTAGTAAATAAAAAAGCATGCAAACAATGAAGAGGCAGGACATCAACGAAACGTACCTCACTAAATATAACACACAGGAGACAAGAAAATTAATCTTAACAAAATATTAATCTTCATATCTTGAATTCTTCCCTAATCTATTCAACATCAGTAACATCCATCATTAAAAGTTTTTGAGATTAACGTAAATCTAATAACTTTTGTCTCGTCCTTGTATATATATAAAAAAAATTACTAAATATTTATCAATATTTGACTGTGAATAGCCTGTTATTGATTACTACAGGGATGAGCCCAATCCAGAATATGAACCATAAAAGAAAATACATATTAAATCGATTTCAAGAATACCACTTACAATACCTATTATCCAAAGAAGAATTCTTCCAATCATTTACCCCATGTAATATTAACTTGCGGACGTCGTTATACAGTCTCATAAACTTCAAAATCCTGGATTCGCTTCGAAAAATTACAGAACGCGATCGAAATATACGTCATGCACATGTCCTCCCCACATGGTTCTACCAACAGTTTGCTCGAAAGACTTTGGTTTGTCTCTTAATTCCTCAGCTGCTTCATGATTGAGTGGATCCTCATGATTTGGTTCAGTAAACAAATGAATCAAACCATAAATTACTGCATTAATATTCAACACAGGTTTCCAATCTTCTCTAAGGATATTAAGACAAACATTTCCTTCTAAATCAAGATTTGGATGATAAACTTTAACTTTGCACTTAACTTTTGGTGCATCGTGTGGATAAAGTATTGGAATTTCAAAAGTAAAAGGAAATGTACCCTCTTTATAATATCCTTCATCTGGTTTAATTGTGACTTCAAAATGCATAAGATCATCTTTTCCATTTGGAAATTCAATGGTACAAATTGGTGGTAATGTTAATTCACCAATATCTCTATGAAGCCTTAATTGTGATGCAGTTTGCTCCTTAATTGGTGGTTTCCCTTCTGCATTTTCAGCTGCTTCTTTCTGCTTTTCCTTTACTTTAAACAAATTAATCATGGTTCTAATTGTTAATTAATTACCGAGTCGCGGAGTTTAATTAATATGACAAGTTGAGGAGATTCGCAATAATTATCGGATTAATTTTATTAAATTGTGGATTATATTGTGAATGTGACCGAGTCATTGGAGGAGTTTTTAGGGGGAATTTTTTGGCCATGGTTAAAACCTATTAATATATTTTTACCACTTCATTAATTAACTAACCCTTCCCTAAGTACTTTGTTCTTCAATTAAGACTTCTTTAGATCTTAAGATATACAAACTAATAGTGTAAATAATTTTTACGTGGAATTTAATAGACTATGGCAGGTTGTTACAATGTTAGTATTGTTATAAATGAGATGAATGCATGTGAGTGAGAGGAATGCATTTGTCTGTCCATTTAACGTACTTTGTATTCATGTACTCAATTAAGAAGTACATTAACTTATAACCTTTGAATGTATTTGTACCTTTATAAATAGGGAACTTTTGACCCTATGAAGAAGACACCAAGAAAAGAAATAACAAAACCATTCCCCCTCATATATATTTTGTCTCCATTAGTATATTGTTCTATTGTCCTCTCATTTCTTAACACGTTATCAGCACGAGGTTCTAACCAACTGAGGTTAGCTGCTTCATCCGAATTTTATCTTCTTCCTAAAAGAGGTAGTCAGTTTCTTTTCCTGTTCAGATATACATTCCTATGTTTATAACGTTTCTATTAGGATCTTCTTTAACCTGTAATTTAATTACCATATGCATAACTTGTTTTGAATATGATTATAATAATTACATTGGTATGAAAACGATAAGTTTCGATTAAATTATTATTTTATTATATAAACTACGAAGAAGTTTAATGCTACACATAAATAAATAAGTATTAAAATTAAATTACAATAATTAGACTAATTAAGCCCACATCCAAATATTCTAACAGAATATGCATTTAGAAGGAATTCTTGCAAAATTTTCAAAAGGTTTAAATGTGTCTTCAATAAATTTATCACCTAAGTGTACAAACTAATTAATGACTTTAAAATTAACGACTGAACTATTAGATGAATCGTATTGAATGTTGAAACTTGTCAGAATTAATATCATCTAGTTTTATGCCTACTTAGTTTATTGAAACGTATTCTAAGTAGAACAAAATTATACTAGTACATATTAATTCAACTTATTTATTCTATGGAAATATACTTACATGTCTAAAGTTTTTGTGGGTAATATTAAACACTAATTTATCATCGTACTGCACATAATTGTTTGTTTGATAATTTTACATATAGAATATTAATACACGATTATGTACTGCACTGAATTGATAATAATTCTTGTCATTCTAATTCACTTATTTCTATGATAGTTTTCAATATGTCGAATTTGTCAAAGCTTGAATTTATGGACTTGACATCTCTGGAAATAACTATTTGCCATGGGTACTTAATGCTGAAATTCACCTTGACGCTAAAGGTCTTGGTGACACTATTAAAGAAGGAAATGAAGCATCAAGTCAGGATAAGGCGAAAGCCATGATTTTCCTTCGCCATCATCTCGATGAATGGTTAAAAAGTAAATATTTAACTGTCATGACCCAAAATTCTAACCTGTCGTGATGGCGCCTATCTCGAAATTAGGCAAGCCGAAAATCTCAGTAAACCACAATTTATTTTAAGTTTGAAAATATAATATTTAAATAAAATCCAGAAATCCTATAAATACCGATACAACCACTCCCAAAACCTGGTGTCACTGAGTACATGGACATCTAATATGAATACAAGTCTAAAAAATACAGTCCATAATAGTCTGAGACCAAATAATGTAAATAAGGAGATAGGGAAGGAGAGGCAAGGTCTGCGAAACACGACATCTACCTCAGAATCTCCATAAAATCAGCTGTGCGAAAGAATCAACACCCGCTATATTTGGGAACACCTGGATCTGCACACGAAGTGCAGAGTATAGTATGAGTACAACTAACTCAGCAAGTAACAATAATAAATAAATAACTGAAGATAGTGACGAGCTACACAATTATAGTTCACTTTCAGTAATTCCAACAAAGAATAGACATGCTTTCAAATCCGACAGTTTAAGTCAAATCAATTTATACAGTTCAAATTCATGTAATTCGAATATAAATCCTTCAGAGATTTCACAACAATGACAGATAGCAGCCAAGTGCAACAACAAATGCAAAGCAAGTATAGTCTCTCAGGCAACAATCACTCAACTCATCACAACAACTCAACCACTCGGCTCTCGGCTCTCGGCCCTCAGCACTCACACTCAATGGGTACCCGCGCTCATTGGGGGTGTACAGACTCTAGAAGGGATCCTACAGCCCAAGCACTATAATCTGCACAGCCAACTCACGTACTGCACGGACAACTCACGTGCCATAGTATCAATATCTGGATCCGCACGGCTAACTCACGTGCTGCACGGACAACTCACGTGCTATAGTATCAATATCTGGATCCGCACGACCAACTCACGTGTTGCACAGATAACTCTCGTGCTATAGTATAAATATCTCACAATCAGGCCCTCGGCCTCACTCAGTCATAAATCTCTCCAGTCTCCCGGACTCTCAATAATCATGAAATCAGCCCAAACAATAATGATATGATGCATCAATAATGAACAATAGAGACTGAGATAAAATAAACAAGTAAAATGTGACTGAGTACCAAATAATGATTTAGCAGATAATTCAACATAAATACGACCTCTGTGGGTCCCAGCATTACCAACATATAGCCTAAACATGATTTCTAACATGTCTTACAGTCAAATTTCCACAACACATAGAGAGCATATAGCTAACAATAAATTATTTAACTTTACAGTTTTACGGGTCAGATCAAGTCACAATCCCCTCGGTGCACGCCCACACGCCCGTCACCTAGCACGTGCGTCACCTCCAAAGTAATCACATGATACAAAAATCCGGAGTTTCATCCCCTCAGGACTAGATTTAAAACTATTACTTACCTCAAACCGCATAATTCTTTATTTCGCTATGCCCTTGCCACGAGAATTGGTCTCCGAAAGCCTCAAATCTAGTCACAAATTGTCACGACCCCAAATCCTAACCTGTCGTGATGGCGCCTATTTCAATACTAGGCAAGCCGAAAATCTCAATGAACCACAAATTCTCTTAAGTCTAAAAATGTAATATTTTAAATTAAATACATAATCCCACAAATAGTGATACGAACACTTCCCAAAACCTGGTGTCACTAAGTACATGAGCATCTAATATGAATACAAGTCTGGAAAAATATGGTCTATAATAGTCTGAGACCAAATACAGTAAACGAAGAGATAGAGAAGGAGAGACAAGGTCTGCGAAATACGGCAGCTACCTCAAAATCTCCTAAAAATCAACCACGTGAGAGGATCAACACCCGCTATGTACGAAAATACCTGAATCTGCACACGAAGTGCAGGGTGTAGTATCAGTACAACCAACTCAGCAAGTAACAATAATAAATAAGGAACTAAAGATAGTAACGAGCTACACAGTTATGATTCATTTCCAGTAATTCCAGCAAAGAATAGACATGCTATCAAATCTGGTAGTTTAATGTCAAATCAATTTTTATACAGTTCCTGTTCATGTAATCCGTATATAAAAAACTTTCAGAGATTTCACAACAATGACAGATAGCAACTAAGTGCAATAACAAATGGAAATCAAGTACAACCTCTGAGGACAACAATCACTCACTAGGCTCCCAGTCCTCATCACTCACTGGGCTCCCAACCCTCATCACTCACTCCCAATGGGTATCCGCACTCACTTGGGGTGTACAGACTCCGAAGGGGCTCCTACAGCCTAAGCGCTATAATCTGCACGGACAACTCACGTGCCATAATATAAATATCTGGATCCGCACGGCCAACTCACATGCTGCACGGCCAACTCACGTGCTATAGTATAATATAAGGATCCGCACAGCTAACTCATATGCTGCACGACCAACTCACGTGCTATAGTATAATATAAGGATATGTACCGCCAACTCACGTGCTATGATATCAATATCTCACAATCAGGCCCTCGGCCTTTCTCTCAGTCATAAATCTCTCCAGTCTCTCGGGCTCTCATTAATCATGAAATCAACCCAAACAACAATGATATGATATATCAATAATAATAGCAGAGATTGAGATAAAATGTGTAAGTAAAAACTGAGACTGAGTACATATAGCATTTAGCAGGCAATTCAACAAGTACGCGACCTCTGTGGGTCCCAACAGTACTATCACATAGCCTAAGCATGATTTCTAACATGATTTACAGTCAAATTTTATCAACACATAGAGAGCATATAGCTAACAACAAATTATTCAACTTTACAGTTTTCCGGGACGGACCAAGTCACAATCCCCTCGGTGCACGCCCACACGCCCGTCACCTAACATGTGCGTCACCTCCAAAATAATCACATGATACCACAATCCGGGGTTTAATACCCTCAGGACCAGATTTAAAACTGTTACTTACCTTAGAGCGTGAAATTATTTACTCTGCTATGCCTTTGCCTCGCAAATCGGCCTCCGAATGCCTCGAATCTAGTCACAAATAATTCGTTTCAGTGAATAAAATTTATTGGAATTAACTCCATAAGAAAATGCTAATTTTCCATAAAAATCCGAATTTTAGTTCAAAATCGTCTGTGGGACCCACGTCTCGAAACTCGACAAAAGTTAAAAAAATCCGAAAGCCCATTCAACCACGAGTCTAACCATATGAACTTTATCAAAATCCGACCCCAACTCGACCCTCAAATCTTTAATTTAAAATAAGAGGGGTTTTCAAACTTTTCTAATTTTATTCACCAATTAAATGATAAAAACAACCATGGATTCAGATAATTTAACCAATATTGAGTTAAGAACACTTACCGCATTGTTTCCTCTGAAAATCTCCCAACAATCGGCTCAATCCGAGCTCCAAATCGTTAAAAATGGAAAATGGGACAAAGTCCCATTTTCTGAACTTAAACTTTCTGTCGAGACCTCTCTTCTTCGTGAACGCGACAGGTCCCTCGCGTTCGCGAAGCACAACTCGACTGCCCAAAAATTTAACCCTTCACGAACGCGAAGATTTACTAGCTCAGATCTTCGTGAATGCGACCACCACCTAGAGAATGCGTAGAACAAGGACTTGGGGTCCCCAATAGCCTCACTCCTCTTTGCGAACGTGACACCACTCACGCGTTCGCGATGCACACACAGACCATACCTTCGCGTTCGCGTTCGCGTCCTCCCCTTCGCGAACGCGAAGAACAAAACCACACACTAAGAAAACACTCTTCGCGAATGCATCCTACTCCTCACGTTCGCGATGCTTCCACTGTCCATACCTTCGTGAATGCGAGCTCTTCTTCGCGAACGCGAGCTCTTCTTCGCGAACGCGAAGAACAAACTTCTGCAACAAAACCCAGAAAAATCTGCTACTTCTCTAAGTCCAAAAATGACCCGTTGAGCATCCAAAACACACCCGAGGCCCTCGGGACCTCAACCAAATATACCAACAAGTCCAAAAATATCATATGGACTTAGTCGAACCCTCAATTTGCCTCAAACAACGCTAAACCATGAATTACACCCCAATTCAAGCCTAATGAACTTTGAAATGTTTAGCTTCTACAAATGACTCCGGAACCTATCAATTCACGTCCGATTGACCTCAAATTTTGTACACAAGTCATAAATGATATAACGGAGGTATTCAAATTTTCAGAATCGGATTCCGACCCCGATATCAAAAAGTCAACCCCCCGGTTAAACTTTCTAAAAATTCAACTTTCGGCATTCCAAGCCTAAGTCCTCTACGGACCTCCAAATAATATTTCGGACACGCTTCTAAGCCCAAAATCACCATACGGAGCTATTGGAATTATCAAAATTCAAATTCGGGGTCATTTACACATAGGTCCATATCCGGTCCACTTTTCTAACTGAAAGTTTTTAATTACGAGACTGAGTATCTCATTTCACTTCGAATTCCCTCCGGACCCGAACCAACTAATCTGGTAAGTCTTAGTACAATTGTAAAGCATAAATTGAGCAGTAAATGGGGAAACGGGGTTGTAATACTCAAAACGACCGGCCGGGTCTTTACATTCTCCCCCACTTAAATGTACGTTCATCCTCGAACGTGTCAAGAGTTGTTTCCAAGCCATCAAATCACTATTCCATCTTACCACGCACATACCCGGGGGTGATTCCACGCCACCCTATTCCATAGATCTGACAATACAATACAATTGAAGATCATTAATTTAACCTTAGCCTAAAACCTTGGATCCAAATTTCTAACATCCAGAATTCTTTTCAAGACCCGAATCTCGCATCTACACACTGTATTAGCCTGAACAAGCCGTATCCAGCAATAACCATAATCCCATATATAATCGCATAACATACTACACAACTCGCATACTCATAGCACCATTTCTGATCACAATAACTACTCAAAACCAACCAAGTACTAGTATAAAACTCCGCATTCAACAGAACCTCATTCCAAAACCTTCGTACACTATCAATGATGAAAGAAACAATCAAAACTCATAACCACTCATCAGATCAACTAGCCATAGAGCTCTCTCGCCCCGACCAGAACTATAATCACCTTCTAAGCAAACTTTTAATATTATCCTCCCGAATATACCGTAATCAAGCATGATAGTACCCATTCTAGGTCAAGTGACCTTATTTTATTAAACACAACTATCTCACAGACACGCCACATCAATATAACTCAAGCCACAACTGCGCAATCCATGTACCCAAATATGGGAGATGTCTCAAGAAAGAGAACCGTATTGCAAGTTCAATAAGCACCACCACAACCACAATGTTACAACCGACTCCTCAAATTTTGTGAAGAGGATAACCGTAGGCGTGTGTGCATAATTATAGAGGAAGGAAATTAATGAATCAGACAATTTATCATAGAAATAAAATTCCCACACACGACACGGACAACTCACGTGCCAATAATATGAATCGCCCGGCATGGTCACAGGCCTCCAGTCTCAGCATATCATACAAGAGTAATTAAACAAGTACACTTGTATACGATAATGAAATAAGATTCTCATGCTCCTGAACTGGTATAAATAGCACGCCATAGTGTAAGCATGTGCAAAGTCTGCTATCACACTTCAGATCGGTAATTTTACGCAGAATTAGTAACTACCCCATTTATTTATGGAATCATCTTCTTTGTAACCTCAAGTATAGCCCAGATAGTTCTCAACAAGGTACGAATATGGGAAACGTTATAACTTTACACTTAACAGTCAACTCTAAGCATATTATAGCCTAAGCATTCTTCCGAATATGAATACTTGCTCTAATGCCCACACAATGGCTCAAACCTCACATATATGCGCACTCATAGCACATATCTATCACAAATAATTAACGCCACTAGTGCCTCCACTGTGTTTTAAATAAAATAGTCACCTCAAATAGGTCGCAACCCCGAAACAATATACTTCTGAGAACTCCAGTCTCCAAATTCATCGAACACATGAATCGCCGTAACTGATCCCAACTCCAACACAAATGACTAACACATCTTCCATTCACGATAATCCCATGAGGAATACTTTCATAATTCTTCCGTGCCATATAGAAAAATTTGAATATCAACAGTCGATCAACCAGGAGAGTGCCGCAATACCAATGAAGTATCCATGATTCAAAACACATTGCCCCTTCTGAAATGTATACTCTCATTAGGCCATAACAATTAGTAATATCCTTTACCTAGCCATCTGAAACCGTCCATGCTGCCTACGAATTTATGTCCTTCCCTTCAAAACTGAACTGTGACCTTGCATAAGCATATCTCAATCCCACACAATACACCGCGTCTACTATGACATCCTGTGAAGAGTACAAGAATCTCATAATCACTCTGAGTCACAAGCAGAATACATACCCGATCAATCAGAAACCTTCCAATTGATCTCCTCCTGGAGAAAATCCCAATACGCAACATATTCCTCACGCCGGCAGGAAATATACTCCTCGAACCGTGGTAAAAACCATTGAGAACTCTTCGAAACCCATTTGCACACACCCAAGCTATTAAAACCGAATCTCTCTTACTCGACCCAGCCACACAGGTCACCAAATCCAAGGGTATTGCCACAAAGCACTTGTAGAAAACCCCCACATCATAAGCACCCAAAAGAACCGATCATATCTATTACTATATCGATCCAACCTACTACCAAGCTGTCCTATTTCTCCGAGTCCCTTCCGAATTAGTATTCAGATTGATAATTCTCCTTGCTAAATCGCCAAAATCTTTAGCTACAACTCACCCCACAAACCTTAGCATAGAACCACAACGTCCTACGGCCCTTAAGCAGTTGTATTCTTCTTAAGCACCTTCATAAATACCCTAACCGCAACACTCACTCTGAAAATACCTTATGCGAATTTAAAATTGTTCCTCTTTCCTTTCTTACACTGAAATATAGAACCCATAGTCCTATAAAATTACCGCAAGTCCCGATACCTTCAAAAGCAAATCTCAGATTTTATCCATACGCAAGTCCAGAAACATTCTCAATTGTTATATATATAATTCTCAAACCCATTAGAATTTTCTCAAGAGTCTCCCACTTTGATCAAATCTAAATTGCACCACTCGAACAGGCTGAAAGACACGTTCTCCCTTAGCTTGTCCATGCTTAAAGAAGTAACCCTACCTTAACGTCACCAATCAAATTCATACTTCGTGCGTACTACATCCAACAATAACAACCCGATCATCCCATGATTTTTATATACTCATAAAGTGCAGTATAACTTGTATTCAGGAATTTCTTTACTCGAGTCATCCTCGATCTCAACCTCTGCGAGTCATAACTAATCCACAAGTATGTCTCGTACCAAAACTTAAATTTAACACATAACCATGAAATCAAATTGTCAATAGCAGGCTCCCCCACTTAGCTTTAAGCTGCAATTATATAAAATTAGAACCCGCAAGGGTTTCTTATTCTCAATTACCAAGATCTCGCACCGTTAACCCGCTAGAATTCTCAAAGTCTTTTGTTAAGCTTTTTATTTTATATATATATATATATATATATTGAACATTCTGAATCACCAGCCACAGTCACACACTCGACCTCTTACCGGGTAATAAGTAATATTCCTCGCAAAAGCTTCATCAACATCACGCCACTGCTAACTGCTCACAAGAGATAACCCATACGTGGAATTCCTTACCGACATCTTCCAACGATGCTGCACTGGTTGCAACGACCACGTAATCAATAAATTCTCCTGAGCTCATACTCGTCCACCATTTGTATAAGTCTGCACTTTCCCCTATTGACATCAACTGAAAGTTCAACAATACCTTCCAAACTCAAGCCATATTGCGCCTGAAACGATAATCAGATCTTCTTTCTTCGTACAGTAACTATCACTCCGTAGGACAAATCACATTCTATCGCGATTCCAAATCGTTCAACACTTCCTCTAGGCACGCGATTACCCTACCACATAATCCATATGCTAATATGCCACTCTTACTTCGGTTAAACCATCTCCTTTAAGCAACTTCTCAACCTCTACTTCTCCTACTTGACCTGCTAGTACTTCAACCACCACGAAACACTTCCCGTCATGTCTTCCCTCACACTTTGCTTCCCAACTGTTGCATCAAATCAAAATGCATCTCTGTCGCACCTGAACTAATAAAATGTTACCGATTCTAAGCCTCTCCGAAGATCATCTTTCTCGAGCCATCAATATTAGAAATACCCATTCGCAACCACAATTACTACATAATCACTTACTCTTCTTGAGTCCAAACTCATTGACAAGACATGAGAATTAATTTGTCCCAAAATTTAACAACGTGAAATATCATTCAAAACATTCACACTCGAGACCGTATGTCGCATCAAAATGAAAATCAAGCACTCAATGGACTTTTTTTATATTTCAAGGAAACACTTCTCGTCACATTCAAATCGTCTTAACACATCCCGCAGTTATATCATACTCATCACAAAGCCATTCCACCTTTCATTGAGCCACAAATTCCACTCATAGGGACATTACCGGACATATGAGTCCAAATGTACAGGTTTCAACTGAAGTTACCGAGCCTAAGCTGCGGTCTAAACTTAGCCTCAATTCCTCCAGACTGGCCTATCACCAGAACACGGAATACATATCTCAAACATCGTTCATGGAATCACAAGCCGGCGATGCACAACTGATACCGAGCTCTCATGTGCGTATACAAATGCGTGGAAGGAATTCAAAGAGTTATGTTTCAAGCTGAATCAATTCTGCACGATAGAATACAAGAAGGGAAATTTTTCCTAAGGGTTCGACAGCCTCTCGAAGATAAGTACAGATGTCTCCATACCCATCCCCAAGACTATACTAAACCTGCTCATGACTCGTGAGACCTATGTAACCTAGGCTCCGATACCAACTTGTCACGATGCCAAATCCTAACCTGTCGTAATTGTGCCTATTTCAATACTAGACAAGCCAAAAATCTCAATGAACCATAAATTCTCTTAAGTCTTAAAATGTAATATTTTAAATACAATACATAATCCCACAAATACTAATACGAAAACTTCCCAAAACCTGGTGTCACTGAGTCATGAGTATCTAATATGAATACAAGTCTGAAAAAATATGGTCTATAATATATAGTCTGAGACCAAATACAGTAAACGAAGAGATAGAGAAGGAGAGACAAGGTCTGCGAAACACGGTAGCTACCTCAAAATCTCCTGAAAATCAACCACGCAAGAGGATCAACACCCGCTATGTCCGGGAATACCAGGATCTGCACACGAAGTGCAGGGTGTAGTATCAGTACAACCAACTCAGCAAGTAACAATAATAAATAAGGAACTGAAGATAGCAATGAGCTACATAGTTATGATTCATTTCCAGTAATTCCAGCAAAGAATAGACATGCTATCAAATCTGGCAGTTTAATGTCAAATCAATTTTTATACAGTTCATGTTCATATAATCCGTATATAAAAATCTTACAGAGATTTCAAAACAATGACAGATAGAAACTAAGTGCAACAACAAATGGAAATCAAGTACAACCTCTGAGGATAACAATCACTCACTGGGCTCCCAGCCCTCATCACTCACTAGGCTCCTAGCCCTCATCACTCACTCTCAATGGGTACCCACGCTCACTGGTGGTGTACAGACTCCGGAGAGGCTCCTACAGCCTAAGCGTTATAATCTGCACGGATAACTCACGTGCCATAATATAAATATATGGATCCGCACGGCCAACTCACGTGATGCACAGCCAACTCACGTGTTGTAGTATAATATAAGGATCCGCATGGCCAACTCACATGCTGCACGGCCAACTCACGTACTATAGTATAATATAAGGATCTGCACGGCCAACTCACGTGTTGCACGGACAACTCATGTGCTATGATATCAATATCTCACAATCAGGCCCTCGACCTCTCTCTCAGTCATAAATCTCTCCAATCTCTCGAGCTCTCATTAATTATGAAATCAGCCCAAATAACAATGATATAATGTATCAATAATAATAACAGAGACTGAGATAAAATGTGCAAGTAAAAACTGAGACTGAGTACATATAGCATTTAGTAGGCAATTCAACAAGTACACGACATATGTGGGTCCCAACAGTACTATCACATAGTCTAAGAATGATTTCTAACATGATTTACAGTCAAATTTTATTAACACATAGAGAGCATATAGCTAACAACAAATTATTCAACTTTACAGTTTTCCGGGACGGACCAAGTCACAATCCCCTCGGTGCACGCCCACATGCCCATCACCTAGCATGTGCGTCACCTCCAAAATAATCACATGATACCAAAAACTGGGGTTTAATACCCTCAGGACCAGATTTAAAACTGTTACTTACCTCAGAGCGTGAAATTCTTTACTCTGATATGCCTTTGCCTTGCAAATCGGCCCCCGAATGCCTCGAATCTAGTAACAAATAATTCGTTTCAGTCAATAAAATTTATTGGAATTAACTCCATAAAAAATGCTAATTTTCCATAAAAATCCGAATTTTAGCTCAAAATCGCCTGTGAGGCCCACGTCTCGAAACTCGACAAAAGTTACAAAATCCAAAAGCTCATTCAACCACGAGTCTAACCATACCAATTTTATCAAAATCCGACCCCAACTCGACCCTCAAATCTTCAATTTAATCTAAGAGGATTTTTCAAACTTTTCCAACTTAATTCACCAATTAAATGATAAAAACAACCATGGATTCGTGTAATTTAACCAATATTGAGTTAAGAACACTTACCTCGTTGTTTCCTCTGAAAATCTCCCAACAATCGCCTCAATCCGAGCTCCAAATCGTTAAAAATAAAAAATGGGATGAAGTCCCATTTTCTGAACTTAAACTTTCTGTCCAGACCTCTCTTCTTCGCGATCGCGACAGGTCCCTCACGTTCGCGAAGCACAACTTGACTGCCCACAAATTTAACCCTTCGCGAACGCGACCACGGCTTTGTGAACTTGAAGATTTACCAGCTCAGACCTTCGTGAACGCGAGCACCACCTCGCGAACGCGTAGAACAAGGACTCGGGGTCCCCAATAGCCTCACTCCTCTTCGCAAATGCGACACCACTCACGCGTTCGCGATGCACACACAGACTATACCTTCACGTTCGTGTCCTCCCCTTCGCGAACCTGAATCTGCACACGAAGTGCAGGGTGTAGTATCAGTACAACCAACTCAGCAAGTAACAATAATAAATAAGGAACTAAAAATAGTAACGAGCTACACAGTTATGATTCATTTCCAGTAATTATATATATATATATATATATATATATATATATATATATATATATATTGAACATTCTGAATCACCAGCCACAGTCACACACTCGACCTCTTACCGGGTAATAAGTAATATTCCTCGCAAAAGCTTCATCAACATCACGCCACTGCTAACTGCTCACAAGAGATAACCCATATGTGGAATTCCTTACCGACATCTTCCAACGACGCTGCACTGGTTGCAACGACCACGTAATCAATAAATTCTCCTGAGCTCATACTCGTCCACCATTTGTATAAGTCTGCACTTTCCCCTATTGATATCAACTGAAAGTTCAACAATACCTTCCAAACTCAAGCCATATTGCGCCTGAAACGATAATCAGATCTTCACATCCCCCTTCATTTCAAACAAACTCCTTTCTGCCATATTCAATCTTTCTTCGTACAGTAACTATCACTCCAAATAAAGTCCGTAGGACAAATCACATTCTATCGCGATTCCAAATCGTTCAACACTTCCTCTAGGCACGCGATTACCCTACCACATAATCCATATGCTAATATGCCACTCTTACTTCGGTTAAACCATCTCCTTTAAGCAACTTCTCAACCTCTACTTCTCCTACTTGACCTGCTAGTACTTCAACCACCACGAAACACTTCCCGTCATGTCTTCCCTCACACTTTGCTTCCCAACTGTTGCATCAAATCAAAATGCATCTCTGTCGCACCTGAACTAATAAAATGTTACCGATTCTAAGCCTCTCCGAAGATCATCTTTCTCGAGCCATCAATATTAGAAATACCCATTCGCAACCACAATTACTACATAATCACTTACTCTTCTTGAGTCCAAACTCATTGACAAGACATGAGAATTAATTTGTCCCAAAATTTAACAACGTGAAATATCGTTCAAAACATTCACACTCGAGACCGTATGTCGCATCAAAATGAAAATCAAGCACTCAATGGACTTTTTTTATATTTCAAGGAAACACTTCTCGTCACATTCAAATCGTCTTAACACATCCCGCAGTTATATCATACTCATCACAAAGCCATTCCACCTTTCATTGAGCCACAAATTCCACTCATAGGGACATTACCGGACATATGCGTCCAAATGTACAGGTTTCAACTGAAGTTACCGAGCCTAAGCTGCGGTCTAAACCTAGCCTCAAGTCCTCAAGACTGGCCTATCACCAGAACACGGAATACATATCTCAAACATTATTCATGGAATCACAAGCCGGCGATGCACAACTGATACCGAGCTCTCATGTGCGTATACAAATGCGTGGAAGGAATTCAAAGAGTTATGTTTCAAGATGAATCAATTCTGCACGATAGAATACAAGAAGGGAAATTTTTCCTAAGGGTTCGACAGCCTCTCGAAGATAAGTACAGATGTCTCCATACCCATCCGCAAGACTATACTAAACCTGCTCATGACTCGTGAGACCTATGTAACCTAGGCTCTGATACCAACTTGTCACGATGCCAAATCCTAACCTGTCGTAATTGTGCCTATTTCAATACTAGATAAGCCAAAAATCTCAATGAACCACAAATTCTCTTAAGTCTAAAAATGTAATGTTTTAAATACAATACATAATTCCACAAATACTAATACGAAAACTTCCCAAAACCTGGTGTCACTGAGTCATGAGTATCTAATATGAATACAAGTCTGAAAAAATATGGTCTATAATATATAGCCTGAGACCAAATACAGTAAACGAAGAGATAGAGAAGGAGAGACAAGGTCTGCGGAACACGGTAGCTACCTCAAAATCTCCTGAAAATTAACCACGCGAGAGGATCAACACCCGCTATATCCGGGAATACCAGGATCTGCACATGAAGTGCAGGGTGTAGTATCAGTACAACCAACTCAGCAAGTAACAATAATAAATAAGGAACTGAAGATAGTAATGAGCTACACAGTTATGATTCATTTCCAGTAATTCCAGCAAAGAATAGACATGCTATCAAATCTGGCAGTTTAATGTCAAATCAATTTTTATACAGTTCATGTTCATATAATCCGTATATAAAAATCTTACAGAGATTTCAAAACAATGACAGATAGAAACTAAGTGCAACAACAAATGAAAATCAAGTACAACCTCTGAGGATAACAATCACTCACTGGGCTCCCAGCCCTCATCACTCACTAGGCTCCTAGCCCTCATCACTCACTCTCAATGGGTACCCACGCTCACTGGGGCTGTACAGACTCCGGAGAGGCTCCTACAGCCTAAGCGCTATAATCCGCACGGATAACTCACGTGTCATAATATAAATATATGGATCCGCACGGCCAACTCACGTGATGCACAGCCAACTCACGTGTTGTAGTATAATATAAGGATCCGCATGGCCAACTCACATGCTGCACGGCCAACTCACGTACTATAGTATAATATAAGGATCTGCACGGCCAACTCACGTGTTGCACGGACAACTCACGTGCTATGATATCAATATCTCACAATCAGGCCCTCGACCTCTCTCTCAGTCATAAATCTCTCCAATCTCTCGAGCTCTCATTAATCATGAAATCAGCCCAAACAACAATGATATAATGTATCAATAATAATAACAGAGACTGAGATAAAATGTGCAAGTAAAAACTGAGACTGAGTACATATAGCATTTAGTAGGCAATTCAACAAGTACACGACATCTGTGGGTCCCAACAGTACTATCACATAGTCTAAGAATGATTTCTAACATGATTTACAGTCAAATTTTATTAACACATAGAGAGCATATAGCTAACAACAAATTATTCAACTTTACAGTTTTCCGGGACGGACCAAGTCACAATCCCCTCGGTGCACGCCCACATGCCCATCACCTAGCATGTGCGTCACCTCCAAAATAATCACATGACACCAAAATCCGGGGTTTAATACCCTCAGGACCAGATTTAAAACTGTTACTTACCTTAGAGCGTGAAATTCTTTACTCTGATATGCCTTTGCCTTGCAAATCGGCCCCCGAATGCCTCGAATCTAGTAACAAATAATTCGTTTTAGTCAATAAAATTTATTGGAATTAACTCCATAAAAGAATGCTAATTTTCCATAAAAATCCGAATTTTAGCTCAAAATCGCCTGTGAGGCCCACGTCTCGAAACTCGACAAAAGTTACAAAATCCAAAAGCTCATTCAACCACGAGTCTAACCATACCAATTTTATCAAAATCCGACCCCAACTCGACCCTCAAATCTTCAATATAAACTAAGAGGATTTTCCAAACTTTTCCAACTTAATTCACCAATTAAATGATAAAAACAACCATGGATTCGTGTAATTTAACCAATATTGAGTTAAGAACACTTACCTCGTTGTTTCCTCTGAAAATCTCCAACAATCGCCTCTATCCGAGCTCCAAATCATTAAAAATAAAAAATGGGATGAAGTCCCATTTTCTGAACTTAAACTTTCTGTCCAGACCTCTCTTCTTCGCGATCGCGACAGGTCCTCACGTTCGCGAAGCACAACTTGACTGCCCACAAATTTAACCCTTCGCGAACGCGACCACGGCTTCACGAACTTGAAGATTTACCAGCTCAGACCTTCGTGAACGCGACCACCACCTCGCGAACGCGTAGAACAAGGACTCGGGGTCCCCAATAGCCTCACTCCTCTTCGCGAACGCGACACCACTCACGCGTTCGCGATGCACACACAGACCATACCTTCGCGTTCGCGTCCTCCCCTTCGCGAACGCGAAGAACAAAACCTCACACTCAGAAAACACTCTTCGCGAACATGTCCTACTCCTCGCGTTCGCGATGCTTCCACTGTCCACACCTTCGCGAGCACGAGCTCTTTTTCGCGAACGCGAAGAACAAACTTCTGCAACAAAAGCCATAAAAATTTGCTACTTCTCTAAGTCCAAATATTACCCGTTGAGCATCCAAAACACACCTGAGGCCCTCGGGACCTCAAACAAATATACCAACAAGTCCTACAACATCATACGGACTTAGTCGAACCCTCAAATCACCTCAAACAATGCTAAAACCATGAATTACACCCCAATTCAAGCCTAATGAACTTTGAAATTTCTAGTTTCTACAAACGACTCCGGAACCTATCAATTCACGTCCGATTGACCTCAAATTTTGCACACAAGTCATAAATGACATAACAGAGGTATTCAAATTTTCAGAATCAGATTCCGACCCCGATATCAAAAAGTCAACCTCCCGGTCAAACTTCCCAAAAATTCAACTTTCGGCATTTCAAGCCTAATTCCTCTACGGACCTCTAAATAATATTTCGGATACGCTCCTAAGCCCAAAATCACCATACGGAGCTATTAGAATCATCAAAATTCAAATTCAAGGTCACTTACACATAGGTACATATCCGGTCCACTTTTCTAACTAAAAATATTTAATTATGAGACTAAGTATCTCATTTCAATCCGAATTCTCTCCGGACTCGAACCAACTAACCCGGTAAGTCTTAAAATGATTGTAAAGGATAAATTGAGCAGTAAATGGGAGAACGAGGTTGTTATACTCAAAATAACCGACCGGGTCGTTACACAAATAATTCATTTCAGTCAATAAAATTTATTGGAATTAATTCCATAAGAAAATACTAATTTTCCATAAAAATCCAAAATTTAGCTCAAAAATCGCTCATGGAGCCCACGTCTCGGAATCCGACAAAAGTTTCAAAATCCGAAAGTCCATTCAATCGCGAGTCTACCCATACCAATTTTACCAAAATCCGACCTCAACTCGACCCTCAATTCTACAAATCTTATTTCCAAACTTCTAAGTTCAAATCTCCGATTTACACCTCAAAAACATGTAATCTAGTCGGATTATTCGATGATAATTCAATATTATGGAGTAGAAATAATCACTAGGGACTTACCTTAAGTTTTCCTTGAAAATCTATCAAAAATCGCCTCTACTCAAGCTCCAATTTGCCAAAAAGGGCGAATGGGACAAAGTCCCATGCTTTATAATTCTGCCCAGACAGCCTCGGTCCTGCCTTGATCTTGGCCTTTGATCGTGGTCCTCGATCCTGGGCTTTGATTTTTGGGCTTGATTCTGGGCTCGAATCTGGGCTCAATCCTTTTCCAACCATACGTTGGGCCTTCAAATAAGAAATTACCCTGCTAGGAACAAACTCTAGAGAACCCCTCCATTCAACCTTCGGCAACCCCGTCATCGTCAACGTCACGAATTTTGCGTGGCAGTCCAGAATAGCATGACATGGAGACAACCAATTCATACCCAGGATTACATCAAAATAGACCATACCGAGTAATAAGAGATCAACCCTAGTCTCCTGTTCCCCAATAGATACCACACACGACCGATACACACAATACAGGGACTTTATATACCAGGGGCACTACCAGCCCAGCCGGCTGCAGGTGCTCAGGGCCCGGTAGTTCCCGTTATGGCAGATGATGAGCAGAGGAGACTTGAGTGATTTAAGAGGCTTCGACCTCCATCTTTTAGCGGTGCGGAGTCAGAGGATGCTCAGATTTTTCTGGATAGGTGTCAGCGGATGCATCTGGAGACCAGTGGGGTCTTGTTCACTACTTTTTAGTTTTCTGGGGCTGCCTTCAGATGGTGGGAGTCTTATGAGAGGCGCAGACCAGTTGGCGCAGTACCACTTACATGGCAAGAATTCTCCGTTCTCTTTTTGGAGAAGTTCGTGCCGCAGTCTCGTAGAGAGGAGCTGCAGAGATAGTTTGAGTAGTTACGTTAGGATGGCATGTCTGTGACGCAGTATGAGATGAGATTTTCTGAGTTGGCTCGTCGCGCAGTCTGGTTGGTTCCCACTGATAGGGAGAGGACTAAGAGGTTCATTGATGGCCTCGCATATCAGCTGCGGTTACTTATGACTAGGGAGAGGGTGTCTAGTGCTACGTTTGATAAGGTAGTTGACATTGCTCGGCAGATAGAGATGGTTCATAGCCAGGAACGTGGAGAGAGGGAGGCTAAGAGTCCTCGTGGTCCAGGTGATTACAGCGGTGTTCCTTCAGGGGATCAATTTTACCGCGGTAGGGGTCGTTCTTACAGACACGCTTAGACGGGTCGTCCAGCTCATCGTGGCACATCACCTAGCCACAGTTCTTATAATGATCACTCAGGCCAGTCTTCATTCAGTGCACTACCAGCGCAGAGTTCTCATCATGCCTCGTCCGCTCAGGCTTCTACAGGTAATTCCTCGGGATATCAGGAGCAGTTGTTCCGTCAGAGGAGGGGTTGTTTCGAGTGCGAGGAATTTGGTCATTTCAATAGAGAGTGTCCTAGGCTGTTGAGTGGGGCTCCACAGCAGAGTCCTTGACTTACAGCACCAGCACCAGCAGTTCCACCATCCACCCAGCCAGCTCAGGGTAGGGGTAAGGCAGCTAGGGGTCGCCCAAGAGGGGGAGGCCGATCAGGTGGCAGTCAGGTCCGGTTCTATGCTTTTCCTGCGAGGCTAGATGTCGTTGCTTCTGATGCAGTGATCACAGGTATTGTTTCAGTGTGTCACAGGGAGGCTTCTATATTATTTGACCATGATTCCACTTATTCATATGTATCATTGTATTTTTCTCATTATCTGGATATGCCCTATGAGTCCTTAGTTTCACCTGTTTGTGTATCTACACCGGTGGGCGATATTATTACTGAACTGGTCTAGAGTACGGGTAATAGGGGTATGAGTACCTCCCCCGGCCTGAGAAGCGGCATGTGCGGCCTGAGCCGAAACCACCTGAGCCAGACCAGTGCAAGCTACCAATATCTGGGCCAAAGTCTCCTAAAGGCCTGGAATCCCGATGGGCATAGCTGGTGCCTGAGCCGATCCTGTTGGCTCAGCTATATCTGGAATCTTCTCCTAAGCTAGAGCAACTGGTGGTACTATATGTGCTGATCCAACTGTGGTACGAGCTACACCTCGACCTCTACCTCGGCCCCGACCTATACCACGGTCCCGGCCTCTCGCGGCCCTAACTGGTGGCACTGGTGGCTGACCGTCTGATCCTGTAGTACGTGTACTCACCATCTGTGAGAAAATAGAATAACAGAAATTTAGTTTCCGGAATCAACAAATTCGCACGACAGAATACAAGAAAGTGAAATTTTCCAAAGGGTTCTGCAACCTCTCGAAGATAAGTACAGACGTCTCCATACCGATCCGCAAGACTCTACTAAACCTGCTCATGACTCGTGAGACCTATGTAGCCTAGGCTCTGATACCAACTTGTCACGACCCAAAATTCTAACCTGTTGTGATGGCGACTATCTCGAAACTAGGCAAGCCGAAAATTTCAGTAAACCACAATTTCTTTTAAGTTTGAAAATATAATATTTAAATAAAATCCATAAATCCTACAAATACCGATACAACCACTCCCAAAACCTGGTGTCACTAAGTACTTGAGCATCTAATATGAATACAAGTCTGGAAAATACAGTCCATAACAGTCGGAGACCAAATAGTGTAAATAAGGAGATAGGGAAGGAGAGGCAAGGTCTGCGAAACACGGCAGACCTCAGAATCTCCGTAAAATCAGTTGTGCTAAAGAATCAACACCCGCTATGTCTGGGAACACCTGGATCTGCACACAAAGTATAGGGTGTAGTATGAGTACAACCAACTCAGCAAGTAACAATAATAAATAAAGAAGTGAAGATAGTGACGTGCTACACAGTTATAGTTCACTTTCAATAATTCCAACAAAGAATAGACATGCTTTCAAATCTGACAGTTTAAGTCAAATCAATTTATACAGTTCAAATTCATGTAATCCGGATATAAATCCTTCAGAGATTTCACAACAATGAAAGATAGCAGCCAAGTGCAATAACAAATGCAAAGCAAGTACAGCCTCTTAGGCAACAGTCACTCAACTCATCACAACAACTCAACCACTCGGCTCTCGGCCCTCAGATCTCACACTCAATGGGTACCCGCGCTCACTGGGGGTGTACAAACTCCGGAGGGGCTCCTACAGCCCAAGCGCTATAATCTGCACAACCAACTCATGTGCTGCACGGACAACTCGCGTGCCATAGTATCAATATCTGGATCCGCACGGCCAACTCACGTGTTGTACAGACAACTCACATGCTATAGTATCAAAATCTAGATCCGCACGGCCAACTCCCGTGCTGCACGGACAACTCCCGTGCTATAGTATCAATATCTCACAATCAGGCCCTCGGTCTCACTCAGTCATAAATTTCTCTAGTGTCTCAGGCTCTCAATAATCATGAAATCAACCCAAACAATAATGAAATGATTGCATCAATAATGAATAATAGAGACTGAGATAAAATAAACAAGTCAACTGTGACTGAGTACAAATAATGATTTAGCAGATAATTCAACATGTATACGATCTATGTGGGTCCCAGCAGTACCAACATATAGCCTAAACATAGTTTCTAACATGTCTTATAGTCAAATTTTCACAACACATAGAGAGCATACAAATAACAACAAATTATTCAACTTTATAGTTTCACGGGTCGGACCAAGTCACAATCCCCTCGGTGCACGCCCACACGCCCATCACCTATCATGTGCGTCACCTCAAAAGTAATCACATGATACAAAAATCCTGGGTTTCATATCCTCAGAAACAGATTTAAAACTATTACTTACCTCAAACCGCGTAACTCTTTATTCCGCTATGCCCTTGCCACGAGAATTGGTCTCCAAAAGCCTCGAATCTAGTCATAAATAATTCATTTCAGTCAATAAAATTTATTAGAATTAATTCCATAAGAAAATACTAATTTTCCATAAAAATCCGAAATTTAGCTAAACAATCCCCCGTGGGATCCACGTCTCGGAACCCGACAAATATTACAAAATTCGAATGCCCATTCAACCACGAGTCTACCCATACCAATTTTATCAAAATCCGACCTCAACTCGACCCTCAAATCTACAAATCTTATTTCCAAATTTCTAAGTTCAAATCTCCGATTTACACCTCAAAAATATGTAATCTAGTCGGATTATTCGATGATAATTCAATATTATGGAGTAGAAATGATCACAAGGGACTTAACTCAAGTTTCCTTGAAAATCTATCAAAAATCGCCTCTCCTCAAGCTCCAATTTGCCAAAAATGGCGAATGGGACGAAGTCCCATGCTTTATAATTCTGCCCAGACAACTTCGGTCCTGCCTCGATCTTGGCCTTCGATCGTGGTCCTCGATCCTGGGTCTCGATACTGGGCTTCGATCCTGGGCCTCGATACTGGGCATAAGGAATTTTCAGCAGAAGGAAATTGCAGCAGCTGTTGTAGTTCAATTTTTTTGATCTGCTAACCATTCGAAACTCACCCAAGGCCCTCGGGACCTCAACCAAATACATCAACAAGTCCTAAAACATCATATGAACTTAGTTGGGTCCTTAAATCACATCCAACAATACTGAAAACACGAATCACACATAGATTCAAGCCTAATGAACTTTGAAACTTTCCATTTCTATAAACAACGCCGAAATCTATCAAATCACGTCCGATTGACCTCAAATTTTGCACACAAGTCATAAATGACATAACGGTCCTATTAACATTTTCAGAATTGGATTTCGACCCCGATATCAAAATGTCAACCCCCGGTCAAACTTCCCAAAAATTCAACTTTCGGCATTTCAAGCCTAATTTCTCTACGGACCTCCAAAAAAATTTCGGACATGCTCCTAAGCCCAAAATTACCATACGAATCTATTGAAATCATAAAATTTCAGATCCGAGGTCTTTTACACATAGGTCCACATCCGGTCAACTTTTCTAACTTAAATTTTCAATTATGAGACTAAGTGTCTCATTTCATTTCGAATTCCTTCCGGACCCGAACCAACTAACCCGGTAAGTCATAAAACAACTATAAAGCATAAATTGAGTAGTAAATGGAGGAACGGGGTTATAATACTCAAAACGACCGGCCGGGTCATTACATTAACCTTGAAAGATCCATTTCAATTATGGACTAGTTTGAAGGAACGATATGACCACCTAAAGGCCACGGTATTGCCAAGAGCTCGTCGTGAGTGGATGCACTTACGACTACAAGATTATAAGACCATAAGTGAATATAATTCTATTGTACATAAGATAATTTCCCAACTAAAATTATGTGGGGAACCTATGAATGATGAGGACATGCTAGAAAAGACTCTTTCCACTTTTCATGCCTCAAACATAGTGTTACAGCAGCAATACCATGAAAAGGGCTTTAAGAAATATTCTGAGTTAATTTCATGCCTTTTGGTGGTTGAACAACATAATGCCCTTTTAATGAAAAATCATGAAGCCCGCCACACTGGATCAGCTCCATTTCCAGAAGCGAATCTGGGAACGATAGATCCAAAGTCTGAAAAAAGACAAAATAATTATCGTGGACGTATAAATATACGTGGGCGTCGCAAGGGGAGAAATAATATTCTCCATGGTGGTGGTCGTTATAAATAAGAGAACAATAAGGGTACTCAGAATAATCCTTTAAAAGGCAAAGGTAATGTTTGCCACCGATGTGGTATGAAAAATCATTGGACATGAATTTGTCGTACACCTGAATATTTTGTCAAACTTTATCAAGCATCTATAAAAGGAAAACAAAATAAAGTTGAGACTCACTTGACTTTTCAAAATGATGTTGAGGCGGGCCCTATGAATAATCATGATAAAGTTGAAGCAAACCTTGCCTATAAAGATGATATTTTTGAAGGCCTTGCAAATATTACTCATTTAGAAGCTGGAGACTTCTTTGAGCATCATAACTGAAAACTTATTATTGGGAAAAATTATAAGAATAAATGTAATTTTTTTTATGAAGTTCATATTTTGAATAAAACTTTTTATGTTGTCAGTATTTAATTTCATAAATGTAGTTTCTTTTGTTCTTAAATTTTTCAATATTACTTATGATGTATTTTTTTTTTTCTTCTTGAAGAATATGAAAACTTCCCAGTCTTCAGTTGTCCGTATGAATAATAAAGAAGAAATATGTCTTTTGGATAGTGCTATGACGCACACCATATTAAAAGATAAGAGATATTTCTCTTATTTAATTAAGAAAGAAGCCAATATCATAACAATATCTGGTAGTACAAAATTAAATGAGGGATCTGGAAGAGCGACTGTATTACTACCAGGAGGAACTATATTGGCTGTTAATGATGCATTATATTGTAGTAGGTCTCAAAGAAACTTGTTGAGTTTCAAAGATGTTCGCCAAAATGGCTATCATATTGAGACTACCAATGAAGGAAATGTTGAATACCTTTATATTACTACAATAAAAGCGGAAAAGAAGTATGTGTTTGAAAATCTTCCCGCATTTTCCTCCGGATTATACTACACTAATATTAGTGTAGTTGAATCACATGACATAGTAAACAAGGAGTTTACTAATGATTTTATTATTTGGCATGACCTGTTGGGCCATCCCGGTTATAATATGATGCGCAAAATAATTGAAAATTCATATGGTCATTCATTGAAGAACCAGAAGATTCTTCAAACTAAAGAATTCTCTTGTGTTGCATGTTCTCAAGAAAAACTGATTATTAGACCATCAGTAATTAAAGTTAGAGTTGAATTTCCTGCATTTTTGGAACGTATATAGGGTGATATATGTGGGTCCATACACCCTCCATATGGACCATTCAGATATTATATTATTTTTATAGATGCATCTACAAGATGGTCACATGTGTGCTTGTTAACAACCCGCAATTTGGCCTTTGCGAGGTTACTAGGTCAATTAATAAGATTAAGAGCACAATTTCCAGATTATGCAATTAAGATGCTTCGTCTTGATAATGCTGGTGAATTTACGTCTCAGGCCTTTAATGATTATTGCATATCAACTGGATAACAATTGAGCATCCAGTTGCTCATGTTCATACTCAAAATGGTCTAGCGGTGTCACGACCCTAAATTTTCACATTCGGACCGTGATGTCGCCTAACATTTAACTTGCTAGACAAGCCAACATTAGAAAAATATTATCTATTTTTAAAATAATTTTTAAATTTATTAATAACAAAGAAACAAATGCGGAAGTAAAGTCTGAAATGTAGGAAATAATCCATAAAAACAACGGTGTCTAAATACCATCCCAAAATTAGTGTCACAAGTGCACGAGCTTCTAGAATAATACAAATAAAGGTCTGAATAAAATAAAGTTGTCTGGAAATAAACACACAACTAAAGTAAAGTAGACGGGGACTTCAGAACTGCGGACGCCGTGCAATTATACCTCAAGTCTCCTCTGATAGCTGAAATCCGAGCAAGTCTATGGTACGCCGCTGGGACCAACACTGAAATCAGCACAAGAAGTGCAGAGTGTAGTATCAGTACAACCAATCCCATGTACTGGTAAGTGTTGAGCCTAACCTCGACGAAGTAGTGAATAAGCTAAGGCGGGTCACTTATATTAACATGTACGCAATATTAGTAACAACAACAAATAATAGAAATTAATCAGATAACTCATTTATAATAATTGAAGCCAACTCGGCAGTCATAACCCATTATTATTTCAACCAATTTTTGTTGCAGCGTGCAAACCGCTCTGTAATGACCCAACCGGTCATTTTGACTTTTAGAACCTCGTCCCCTAAATAAAACTTCCCGTATATGCTTTTAATGATTTATGACTTGCGGGGATGGTTGGTTCGGGATTTGAAAATGTTTGGGTTGAAATCGGAACACTTGGTTTCTTAAGTTGGCTTTAAAAGGCCAAGTTTGACTTCGGTCAACATTTTGAGAAAATGACCCCAGAATAGAATTTTGACGATTCTAACAGCTCCGTATGGTAATTTTGGACTTAAGAGCTTGTTCGGAATTTTATTTGGAAGTCTGTAGTTAAATTAGGCTTGAAATGGCTAAAATAGGAATTTAAGTTTGGAAGTTTGACCGGAGAGTTGACTTTTTGATATCGGAGTCAGAATCCAGTTCCGAAAATTTTCATAGCTCTGTTATGTCATTTATCACTTGTGTGCAAAATTTAAGGTCAATCGGACTTGATTTTGACAGGTTTCGACATCGAATGTAGAAGTTGAAAATTCTAAGTTTCATTAAGCTTGAATTGGAGCATGATTCGTGATTTGGTTGAGGTCCCGGGGGCCTCGGGTGAGTTTCGGATGGTTAATAAATCAAAAATTGGACTTTAAAAGCTGCTGCAATTTTTCTCTTCTGCTTGATATTCTGGGTTGTGATCGAGCCCAGATATCGAGCCCAGGATCGACGGCCAGGGTCGCAGCCAGAGACAAGGCTCATCCTCGATGCCATGATCGAGGCCCTGATCGAAGGCCCAGGCTCGATGCCATGATCGATACCCTGATCGAAGGCCCAGGCTCAATGCCATGATCGAAGGCCCAGCCTCGATGCCATGATCGAGGCTATGATCGAAGGCCCAGTCTTGATGCCAGGATCGAGGCCATGATCGAAGGACCAGGATCGAGGCCATAATCGAGGCCATGACCGAGGTCCATGCTCGATGCCATAATCGAAGCCATGACCGAGGTCCAGGCTCGAGCCTGTGATCGAAACCACGATCGAGGCCCAGTCCCGAAGGTTGCCTAGGCAGATTTATAAAAGAGGGCATTCGTCTCATTCTCTATTTTTAACAAATTGGAGCTTGAGGAGAGGCGATTTTGGATAGATTTTCAAGGAAAGTTATTGGGGTAAGTGATTCTAACTCGGATTTGGTCTATATACACAAATATATCATTGTTTTCACCATTTAATTAGTGTTTTGAGATTGAAATTTGAAAAAAAATTTGAAATCGCATAGAAACGGATTTTCGAGATTTCGGTATCGATTCAGAGTTGGATTTGAGTGAAATTGATACGGTTGGACTCGTAATTGAATGGGTTATCGGATTTCATAACTTTTGCCAGATTTCGAGATGTGGGCCCCACAGATGAATTTTTAATTAATTTCTGAACTTTTATTGAAAATATAGTATTTTCTTATGAAATTGATTCTATAATTTTTGGTGACTGTATCGAATTATTTTTTGTTAGATTTGAGCCATTCAGAGTTGGATATCGAGGAGAGGGTCTACTAGTAGATTAAATTGGAGCAAGACGTGGTAAGTCTCTTGTCTAATCTTGTGAGGTAGAAATTACCCCATAGGTAATTAAAGTAATAATTGTTGCTAATTGTGGGGGCCACATACGCACGAGGTGATGAGAGTCCGTGCGTAGCTACTATTAATGCTAAAGTCTGGGTAGTTTATGACTCAAAGCATGAATTACTTGTGTAAATTGTATTCTTTGTTTATTTAATTTTATTCTATATATACATATATATATTGATATGTTAGATAAAAAAAATATTAAAGGATGAAAATCTATACTTGATTTTCTGTTTAAATTAATTAATTATAAAGAGAAATTATTCTTCCTCCCGAATATATCTTGTAATAAATATAGTCTCCTTCCGGAGGGACATAAGAAAATGTCCTCCTTTTTTCTGGAGCGGGCCGAATGCCTCGGCAGGATAGATGCATCTATGGATCGTGCCGCACATCCCTCGGCAGTGTACACGACACTCTGGATCGGGTCGTACAACCTCGGCAGAAATCGTGCTTAATAATAATAATTAAACGATATTTGGATAGTTTATTGCAGCTTGTGAAGCTAATTGATAAATTAAAAATCTTTGGAATTTAAAGAATTAATTATCTCTGCTTGTTGCATTTGAAGGAATTTAATTATTTCTGCTGATTAAATAAATTATTGTTAACTCTCTGAATCATGTTGATTTAGATATTTTAGTTTTATTTCAATTATTATTATTGACCCATAGTGAGTGTCAAAGTCGGTCATCTCGTCTCTACCACTTCGAGATTAGGCTTGATACTTACTGGGTACACGTTGTTTACGTACACATGCTACACTTGCTGCACATTTTGTGTAGGATCTGAGGCAGGTACTAGTGGAGGACCTATCATCGCACATCCACGTTTTCCAGAGGCATAGTGGTGAGCTGCCTTTCTGAGCCGTTCTGCAACTATTTGTGCCTCTTCTTACATTTTATTCTATTTATTTTTATTTCAAACAGTATTTGGAGTTTTGTATAATCTACTAGATGCTCATACACTTGTGACACCAGGTCTTGGCACACACATTGGTAGAATTTAGAATTGTATTATTTTCTTGGATTAAAGTTAATCGGTATCTTTTCTAATTTCTTAATATTGCTAGTAAAATAATAAAATTTCTTAGAAAATTATTCTGAAAATAATTAATATATGTTTAATTTATTTGTTGGCTTGCCTAGCTGTAGTGTTGGGCGCCATCATGACCTACAGGTGAAATTGGATTGTGACAACATGGTATCAGAGCACTAGGTTCACGTAGGTCTCACAAGTTATGAGCAGACCTAATAGAGTCTTGCGGATCGGTACGGAGACGCTTGTACTTATCTTTGAGAGGCTATAGGGTGTTAGGAAACTACCTTTCTTCATATTCCATCGTGCAATTAATGTAGTACTAAATATCCTTCTCTTATTCTCTCACAGATGGTGAAAACACGCTCTAATGAGGTTCCAGACCAGGGAAGAGCTACTCCCCCAGTTGCTAGAGGCTGAGGCTGAGGCCGAGGGAGGGCTCCAGCCCGTGGTAAAGGGAGAGGACGTCCCAGGACTGTTCCAGTTATGCCGCCAGTGGGTCCAGCAGAGAACCCCATTGTTGAGGAACAGGGTAAGGTGCCTGTGGCAGAGCCAGCTCCGATGGATTTCACATCTGCATCGGAATTCCAGGATGTTATGGATCGTATGCTGCGGTTCATAGACAATATGACTCAGGCCGGTTTATTTCTGGCAGACCCAGCCACATCCCAGGCGGGCGGGGGAGCATAGACCCCTACTGTACAGGCTCATGGATAGGCAGCTATTGTATATCATACCCAAGGTGCAGTACCCGTGGGTGGAGCCCAGCCAGTGGCAGCAGCTACACCTGAGCCCATGCCAGCTGCAGCCGCTAATCCGCAGAAACTATTGGACAGATGGACTAGACTACATCCTCCTATCTTTGGGGGTGACTGACATGAGGATCCCCAAGATTTCATTGATCGGTGCAAGGATAGACTGTACAATATGAGGATATTGGAGTCTCATGGGGTAGACTTTGCTACTTTTCAACTAGACGGCAGAGCCCGTAGATGGTGGCAGTCATATGTTCTTGGCATACTAGCAAATTCTCCTCCCATGACTTGGGACAGGTTCACCCGTATCTTCCTGGACAGGTATATTCCACCCTCCCAGAGGGAAGAGTTGAGGTTTCAGTTTGAGCAACTTTAGTAGGGTCATATGTCAGTGACCGATTATGAGGCGAGGTTTTCTGAGTTATCTCGCCATGCACTTATGATACTCCCTACTAAGGCGGAGAGAGTACGAAGGTTTGTTGCGGGTTTACATACTGGCATTCAGGCCACTATGGCTCGAGAGGTTGAGATGGGTACTTCTTATGAGCTAGTCATGGAGATAGCCCGTAGGATTGAGGGCGTACGTCAGCGGAGCCGAGAGCAGGTTATGAGAGTTAAATGGTTCAGGTATTCTGGAGAGTTCAGAGGTGCGCCGTTTGGGGGCAGAGGTCAGTTCATGAGAGGGCAGTCCAGTAGGCCCCCATATCCAGCACCACCACCTCCTCGGGGTGCTCCAGTGCGACCTTATTTTAGTGCTATACCAGAGAGTTCTTATCGCCCACCAGCTATTCAGGGTCCTTCCAGTGGGTATTCAGGTCCCCAGGTCCAAACACTTAGTCAACAAGCCATCGCACCAAAGAGTTGTCACGAGTGCGGGGATCCCAGTCACATACAGAGATTTTTCCCCAGGCTTCGGAGTAAACTAGTTCAACAGGGTCAGCAGCCTATGATTACCGGACCAGTTGCTCCACCAATTTTTCGACCACCAAGAGGTGGAGGACAGGTGGGTAAGGATCGTCCTAGAGGTGGAGGTCAGCTAGGTGGAGGCCAGCCAGTTGGCACTCCAGCTCGGTTCTATGCTTTTTCGGTCAGACCAGATGCAGAGGCCTCAGATGCCATGATTATAGGTATTATTTCTGTTTGCGGCAAAGATGCCTCAGTATTATTTGATCCAGGATCTACGTATTCATATGTGTCATCTCTATTTGCTCCATTCCTGGGTGTTTCTCGTGAGTCCTTGAGTACTCATGTTTATGTGTCCACTCCTGTGGGCGATTCTGTTGTTGTGAACCAGATCTATCGGTCCTGTATTATTATATTCTGTGGTTATGAAACTAGAGCATATCTTCTACTACTTGAGATGACCGATTTTGAAATTATTCTAGGCATGGACTGGTTATCTCCATATCATGCTATTCTAGATTGTCATGCCAAGACTGTTACCTTGGCTATGCCAGTGTTGCCTAGGCTGGAGTGGAAGGGTTCGTGTGTTAGTTCATTTAATCAAGTTATTTCTTTTATAAAAGCTTAACACATGGTTGAGAAGGGTTGTTTGGCTTATCTAGCCTATGTTCAGGATACTACTGCAGAGACTCCGGCTATTGATTCATTGCCTATAGTTCGGGAGTTCTCCGATGTATTTCCTTCAGATCTTCTAGGTATGCCACCTGATCATGATATTGATTTCTGTATTGACTTCGCTCCAGATACCCAGCCTATATCTATCCCGCCGTATCGTATGGCTCCGAAAGAATTGAAAGAACAACTTGAGGATTTACTAGCCAAAGGGTTCGTCAGACCGAGTGTATCGCCTTGGGGTACACCGGTATTATTTGTGAAGAAGAAGGATAGAACAATGCGGATGAGTATTGATTATCGCCAATTGAACAAAGTCACTATTAAGAACAAGTACCCATTGCCGCGTATTGATGATCTATTTGACCAGTTGTAGGGTGCTCGACTGTTCTCTAAGATCGACTTAAGGTCGGGGTACCATCAGTTGAAGATTGGGGATTCGGATGTTCCGAAGACTTCTTTCCGAACCAGATATGGTCATTATGAGTTTCTGGTGATGTCTTTCGGTTTAACTAACGCCCGGCAGTGTTTATGGATTTGATGAACAGGGTATTCAGGCCATATATTGATTCATTTGTCAATGTCTTCATTGCTGACATTTTGATCTACTCGCGCAGTAAGGAGGAGCATGAGCATCATATGAGAGTAGTGCTTCAGACGTTGTGGGAACAAAAGCTATATGCTAAGTTCTCCAAATGTGAGTTCTGGATAGAGTCTGTAGCATTTTTGGGGCATATTGTATCGGGCGAGGGGTATTAAGGTTGATTCCAAAAAGATTGAGGCAGTTCAGAATTGGCATCGTCCCACTTCGGCGAGAGGAGAGAGGGCAGAGGGCAGATAAGAGGCCTCGTCAGTTTGGTGGTTTCAGTGGTGCCTCATCTGGAGGCAGGGGTAATTTTGGTAGGGGTCATCCTCCCAGACCATTTCATTCAGCACTTCATCCATCTCCTGGTGCTTCAGGAAGTCACGGTCCTATTATGCCCTACTCTGGGCAGCCAGTATTCAGTGCACATTCAGCTCCTATTAGTGCACCACCACTCCAGAGTTACTACAATGGTTATCCGGCCCATCTGGGTCAACTTCAGCTTCAGCAGCCACGGCATCAGGATGGGTGTTATGAGTGTGGAAACATTAGCCACATCAGTGGTATTGCCCAAGATTGGCGAGTAACAGGTCTCGGCAAGATTCTCGTGCCATCATACTGGCACCGGTTGCTTCAACGCCTGCTCAGCCAGCTAGAAGTAGGGGTCAGGCATCTAGAGGGGGAGGTCAGGCCATTAGAGTTGGAGGTCGGGCCATTAGAGGTGGAGGCCAGCTAGTTAGAGGTCGTCCCAGAGACGCAGTTCAGAGTGGTGGGGCCTAGCCCCGATTTTATTCTTTTCCAGCTAGGCTTGAGGCCGAGTCATCTGATGCTGTGATCACAGGTATTATTCTAGTCTGCCATAGAGATGATTCAGTTCTATTTGATCCAGGATCTACTTATTCCTATGTGTCCTCCTATTTTGCTTCATATTTGGTTGTGCCTTGTGATTCTCTGAGTGCTTCTGTGCATGTATCTATATCGGTGGGAGACTTTGTTGTAGTAGATCATGTCTATCGTTCATGTGTGGTTACTATTGGTAATCTTGAGACTAGTGTGGATCTTCTACATCTTGATATGGTAGATTTTGATGTCATCTTGGGTATAGATTGGTTGTCTCCTTATCATGCTATATTGGATTGTCATGCCAAGACAGTGACCCTAACTATGCCGGGGTTACCTCGGTTAGAGTGGAAAGGAACTCCTGGCCATTCTGCCAGCAGGGTTATTTCTTATATGAAAGCTCGGCGTATAGTAGAGAAAGGGTGTCTAGCCTATTTGGCTTATATTCGCGATCCCATTATGGATGTCCCTTCTATGGACTCAGTACCAGTTGTTCGTGAATTTCCAGAAGTATTTCTTGCAGATCTACTGGGGATGCCACCCGATAGAGATATTGACTTGTGTATTGATTTGGCTTCGAGCACTCAGCCCATTTATATTCCACCATACCGCATGTCCCCGCCAGAGTTGAAAGAATTGAAAGAGCAATTACAAGACTTGCTTGATCAGGGATTCATTAAACCCAGTGTCTCGCCCTGGGGTGCACCAGTATTATTTGTAAAGAAGAAAGATGGCTCTATGCGGATGTGTATAGACTATCGGCAGTTGAACAAGGCCACTATCAAAAACAAATATTTGATGCCAAGAATTGATGACTTATTTGATCAGCTTCAGGGTGACAAGGTATTTTCGAAGGTCAATTTGAGGTCTGGTTACCATCATTTGAATATTAGGGCATCTGATGTCCCTAAAACAGCTTTTCGAACACGGTATGGGCATTACGAATTCCTAGTGATGTCATTTGGGTTGACAAATACCCCAGCAGCATTTATGGATTTGATGAATTGGGTGTTCAAGACTTATTTGGATTCTTTTGTGGTTGTATTCATTGATGATATCTTGATTTACTCCAGCAGTCGAGAGGAACATGAGCAGCATCTTCGAAGTGTGCTTCACACCTTGAAGAATAATCAGTTATATGCCAAGTTTTCAAAATGTGAGTTTTGGTTAGACTCAGTTGCCTTTTTGGGACATGTTGTATCAGCATAAGGCATAAAAGTGGATCCTAAGAAGACTGAGGCTGTTCAGAATTGGCCTAGACCTACTTTAGTTACAGAGATCCGGAGTTTCCTGGGTTTAGTGGGTTATTATCATCGGTTCGTGGAAGGGTTTTCATCTATAGCAAGCCCATTGACCAGATTGACCCAGAAAGGTGTCCCATTCAGAAGGTCAGACGAGTGTGAGATGAGCTTTCAAAAGCTCAAGACCGCTTTGACTACGGCGCTAGTGTTGGTATTACCCACAGGTTCAGGATTGTATACGGTATATTGTGACGCATCTCACATTGGGCTTGGTGTAGTATTAATGCAAGATGGCAAGGTAATTGCATATGCGTCGCGGCAGTTGAAAGTTCACGAGAAGAATTATCATGTCCATGACTTAGAATTGGCAGCCATTGTTCATGCGCTGAAGATTTTGAGGCATTACCTCTACGGTGTCTCGTGTGAGGTATTTACTGATCATCGTAGCCTTCAGTGTCTATTCAAACAAAAGGATCTTAATTTGAGGCAGAGAAGATGGATGGAGTTATTAAAAGACTATGATATCACCATTTTGTATCACCTCGGAAAGGCCAATGTGGTGGCCGATGCTTTGAGTAGAAAGGCTGTGAGTATGGACAGTCTTGCGTATATTCCGGTTGGTGAGAGGCCATTAGCTGCAGATGTTCAGACTTTGGCTAATCAGTTCGTGAGGTTAGATGTTTCAGAACCCAGTCGGGTTCTAGCATGCATAGTCGCTCGGTCTTCTTTATATGAGCGCATTAGAGAGAGGTAGTATAATGATCCTCACTTACTTGTACTTAAGGACATGGTGCGGCACGGTGATGCCAAACAGGTTGTTGTGGGGTAAGATGGGGTTCTACGAATGCAGGATCGTATTTGTGTGCCTAATGTGGATGGACTTCATGAATTAATTCTTGAAGAAGCACACAGTTTCAGGTATTCTATTCATCCTGGTACCGCCAGAATGTATCAAGATTTGCAGCAACATTATTAGTGGAGGAGAATGAAAAAGGATATAGTTGCATATGTAGCTCGGTGTCTGAATTGTCAGCAAGTTAAGTACGAGCATCAGAGACCTGGTGGTTTGCTTCAGAAGTTAGAAATTCCTGAGTGGAAGTGGGAGAGTATCACTATGGATTTTGTTGTTGGGCTCCCACGGACTCAGAGAAAATTTGACGCAGTTTGGGTTATTGTGGACAGGTTGACCAAGTCAGCACATTTCATTCAAGTTGCATTTACCTATTCTTCAGAGAGGTTAGCTGAAATTTACATTCGTGAGATTGTCCGCCTTCACGGTGTGCTCGTGTCTATTATTTCAGATCGAGGTATGCAGTTTACCTCATATTTTTGGAGGGTTGTACAGTGTGAGTTAGGCACGCGGGTGGAGTTGAGTACAGCATTTCATCCACAGACAGACGGACAGTCAGAGTGCACTATTCAAATATTGGAAGATATGCTCTGCGCTTGTGTTATAGACTTTGGAGGTTCTTGGGATCATTTCTTGCCACGTGCAGAGTTTGCTTATAATAATAGCTACCAGTCGAGCATTCAGATGGATCCATATGAGGCATTATACGGAAGGCGATGCCGATCGCCAGTTGGTTGGTTTGAATCGGGAGCGGCTCGGTTGTTGGGTACCGATTTGGTACAGGATGCCTTGGATAAGGTCAAGATTATTCATGATCGACTTCACACAGCTAAGTCTAGGAAAAAGAGTTATGCCGACCGTAAAGTTCGTGATATTGCATTCATGGTTGGAGAAAGAATATTGCTCCGAGTTTCACCTATGAAAGGTGTAATGTGGTTCGGAAAGAAGGGCAAGTTGAGCCCTAGGTATATCGGACCCTTTGAAATTCTTGAAAGGGTGGGTGAAGTAGCCTACAAGCCTGCATTACCACCTATTTTATCAGCGGTTCATCCGGTGTTCCATGTGTCTATGCTCCGGAAATATCATGGTGATCCGTCCCATGTGTTAGACTTCAGCTCAGTCCGATTGGACAAAGATTTGACTTACGAGGAGGAGCCGGTGGCTATTCTAGTCCGGCAGGTCCGACAGTTGAGGTCTAAGAGTTATCCTTCAGTTCGGGTGCAATGGAGAGGTCAGTCGGTAGAGGAATCTACCTGAGAGTCCGAGTCGGACATGCGGAGTAAATATCCATATATTTTCTCCAACTCAGATACCTTGTTTAACTCCGTTCGAGGACGAACGTTTGTTTTAGAGGTGGAAAATGTGATGACCCAAAATGTCATCTTTAAATTTAATAAGTAATTTTGTATTCTAAGACATCGAAAAGCATCATTTAACATTCCTCAACTTGCGTGCGCAGTCCGTATAATTTTCCGGAAAGTTTTCATGTAAAAAATAGATTAAAATATGAAATAGAGCCTTAAAACTCAACTGAGTTGACTTTGGTCAATATTTTGAGCAAACAGACCCAGATCAATATTCTGACAGTTCCAGTAGCTCCGTATCGAGATTTGAGACTTGGGCGTATGCCCGGAATTTAATTTGGAGGTCCCTAGCTCAAGTTATGACCATTTAACGGAAACTGGTAATTTAAAGGCTAAAGATTTCCAAGTTTGACCACGGGGTTGACTTTTTGATATTGGAGCCAGAATCTATAAATTTGAACAGCTCCGTTATGTCATTTATGACTTGTGTCCCAAATTTGAAGTCATTCCGGATTCATTTAATATGTTTTGGCACGAGATTTGCAAATGAAAAAGTTTAAAACTCAAAGTTTGAATCGAGATATAAATTGTAATTTTGACGTTATTTGACATGAATTGAAACCCTGAGTAAGTCCGAATTATGTTTCTGGATTTGTTGGAATATTTGGACGAGGTCTCGAGTGTCTCGGATGAGTTTCGGACAAGCCACGGAGCAATTGGAACCTGCTGCCCAGTGTTGGTTCTGGTGTGTCGCACCTGCAACATGTTTTGCGCAGGTGCGTGGCCGCTCCTGCGGAATACCAATCACTTCTGCGACATTGGACAGCCTTTCCGAGCTCCACTTCTGCAGAGAAATGAGCGCAGGTGCGAAACCGCATCCGCGATGGACAAGCCGCTTCTGTGAGGACGACCGCTTCTGCGGTCACTTGTGCGCTTCTGCGATGTCGCAGGTGCGAACCTGCGACATTTTTGGGCGCAGATGCGGCCACCGGTCAAGATGCCCTGTTCCGCAAATGCGATCTTTGTCTCGCAAATGCGACACCGCATGTGCGAAAATATAGCCCGCAGATGCGAAAATATTGGGCAGAATACATAAAATCGGGTCTTAGCCATTTTTGCTCATTTTTGAGTTTTAAGTCTCGGATTTTGGCGATTCCAAAGGGGGTTTTCATGACTTTGAATTGGGTAAGTGTTCTATAACCAAAAGTGATTATATTTCACAAATCCATGTCTATATTAATCATTTATTTTGGATTTAGATGGAAGAAATTGAAATTTTTGTAAAACTTTCCAAAAACGAAAAATTAAGATTTGAAGGTCCATTTGATATCGGAATCGGATAATTTTTATATGGTTGAACTCGTATCGGAATGGGGTATTCGAATTTCATAAGTTTTTTCGAGATTTGAGACGTGGGTTCCACTGTCGAATATTTTAATGAATTTTGGATTTTTATCCGAAAAATTAGTAAATTCATATGGAATTAATTCCTAATATTCGTATTGAATATATCGAATTGTTTGTGAATAGATTTAAAACTTTTGGTGACAAATATAAAAGGAAAAGTTGTGGTTGAGTAATTGATTGAAATTTGCAAAGCGAGGTAAGTGTCGTGGTTAACCTTGACTTGAGGGAATAGAATCCTTAAATTATTTGTTATGTGAAATGCGTGTGAACGACGTATAGGCGAGGTGACGAGTGTCTATACGTTGTTAAATTAATTGTTAGCCTGCTTACTTGAAAATCATAAATTATTTAAATCATGAATTAATTATTATAATAATTGTTTCTCTCCTATTCTTTGTCAAATATTAATTCTCAAATGCCTGCATTAATTGTTACATGCTATTTGAAATATGTGCCTTAATTGTTATTTGACATTTAGCATATTCAATATTAAACTACATATTTTCTCTCTGATTTCCATAATAATTTGCTATTTGCCTTTGTTTGTTTCATAATTAAATCATAATTATTGTATGCTTGTTATCTTATAATTTTATATTAATTATTGCATATTGGGAAAATTTCTTCTATAAGAATTGATAAATGAATATGTTGGAGGAGCGGGTTGCACGCCGCAACAGAATTAATTATAATGAATATATTGGAGGATCGGGTTGCACGCCGCAACAGACTTATTAAAAGTCCATATTGGAATATCGGGTTGCACGCCGCAACAGACTTATTAAAAAGTCCATATTGGAGGATCGGGTTGCATACCGCAGCAGACTTATTTAAAAGACGACATACAGATTTGATTAAAAATGAATATATTGGAGGAGCAGGTTGCACGCCGCAATAGAACTGAATGTGAATATATTGTGAGAGCGGGTTGCACGCTGCAACAAAACTGAATGTGAATATATTGTGAGAGCGGGTTACACGCTGCAACAGAACCGAATGTGAATATATTATGAGAGCGGGTTGCACGCTGCAACAGAATTGAATGTGAATATATTGTGAGAGCGGGTTGCACGCTGCAACAGAATTGATGGAAATGATAATTGATTATGACTGCTGAGTTGGCTTCAATTATTATAAATGAGTTAACTGATTTATTTCTATTATTGTTGTTGTTACTAATATTGTGTACAGGTAATGTAAGTGACCCGCCTTAGCCTCGTCACTACTTCGTCGAGGTTAAGCTCATCACTTACCAGTACATGGGGTCGGTTGTACTGATACTACACTCTGCACTTCTTGTACAGATTTTGGAGTTGGTCCCAGTGGCGTACTATAGACTTGCTCGGATTTCAGCTACCAGAGGAGACTTAAGGTATAACTGCATGGCGTCCGCAGTTCTGAAGTCCCCGTCTATTTTACTTTAGCTGTGTGTTTATTTTCAGACAGCTTTATTTTATTCAGACCTTTATTTGTATTTATTCTAGAAGCTCGTGCACTTGTGACACTAATTTTGGGATGGTATTTAGACACCGTTATTTTTATGGATTATTCACTATATTTCAAACTTTGCTTCCGCATTTGTTTCTTTGATTATTAATAATTTAAAATTTGGTTAATATTATTCTAATGTTGGCTTGCCTAGCAAGTGAAATGTTAGGCACCAACACGGTACGAAGGTGGAAATTTCGGATCGTGACAGAACTGTGGCACAACATAGGCATAAATATTAACCAAATAATCACTAATAATGGCAGGTGGCTCGACTGTCTTAAATATATAGACCCAAACATCCCCACTAAACTCGTCCCTTGGAGTATCCTACTTCCTTTAATTATATGGAACCTATGGGTTACTAGAAATAACAAAAATGTCAACAACACATCAAAAGGTGTCTCCTTAACTTTTAAACTTAATCAAGCCATTGAATATAATTTCTTAACATAGCGAAAAAAGAACCTAGACAGACACATCCCCATTTATGTAAGTTGGTCAAAACCACCAAGGGAATGGTACAAACTCAACATAGATGGTGCCTTCAAAGATGGAGATGTACATGGTAGAAACTCCAGTGACGATTGGGTAATGGGATTCCAGATGAAAACTTACTCAAGAGCATCTATCCACTCTGAATTACAAGACTCTACCAAGGTCTACAACACAAGTAATAAATTATACTAACCATGGGTGTATTACTTACAACTCTTTAATTAATAATTGTAGGTTTAAATATGCCCCAAGCGTTAAATGCTTAATTAGTCCAGCTTTCTTTTTTCTTTTCTTTTTAAAAAAAAAAAGAGGCATGGCTGACCTGGGATCAATCTTAAAGACCCGCTTTATTTTGTACATACCCACCGGACCCTCATGATTTTATATAACAGAGTAAATAATTTTTACATAGAATTTAATAGGCTACGGCAGTATTACTTTATTTTCCAAGTTATCATATTATGGTTGCTTTGAGAATTACATGTTGCAAGTCAACTTTATCCACTATAATAGTAAAATAACAAAAAATAAAATAACTGAATTATGTGTGAATATGAATTATCGAGGTCAAATTTTCGATGTCAGATTATGACATGTTACTGATCACGTCGGCACTTTATGACATCTCTATAAATTCCACATCATAAAATTTATAAATTTCCACCTTGTAAAATTTTTGACTACCCATATTTTAAACAAAAGAAAATAAAAAACCATTTAAATGAACCAAAAAAAAGAAAAGAAAATTACAATAAAAGTGTAAAAGAAGGGATTTGAGTATGAGAATGTTTTAGAATTGACCCAGTTTCTTAATAGACTATCTTAGAATATGATAAATACTAATATTCTTCCCATAATACAAGTTTTATATCTCGGTTACTCCAATGAAGCTTTTGTCTCTCTTTTTTTCCCAACATAAAAGGCCAAAATTATTCCTTAAATCTACTTATTTGGGACTTCTCGACGGGAATATGGATTTAATCAAGCGCAATACAAATACTAACAAAAACATATTCAAGACTTAAGAGGATTTTTAGGAATTCAATCTTTAAGGATTTTAACATTAAATTCATTTTACTTTTAGAATAATGGGTTTAAAATGTAATATTTGTTAAATTTTGGAGGATTTTTACTATATATTTAGGCTTCGTGAGAAACAAAGAATAAATCTACTTATTTCACCTTGTTCTTGTTTTCCTCAATTCACTTTATATTCTAAGCATATGCCACTAGAATGACACTACCTATTTTACAAAGAAATCATCCCCTCTCCAATGCTTCTTCTTTTCTAGATATAAAAATCTAATTATGGATTCAGACACTACACATTCTTGTAACAACTTTTTCATTATCTTGAGATTTAGAATTTGCTTTTTCTCACAATAAAAGATGGAAAATTCTCAGAGTTATGGCAAAAGAATTGGCATCCTCTTCTTATTTTGGGGCATGTTCTTATTGCTATCTGGTGTCAGTGCAGAAGGTATATTTTCAAGATTTTTTTTGTGTTTTAGAAAAATAATTCAAGTTTTAACATGTCTATATTTCATTCATTAGATAGGCAAAATCCCACCAAAAATGTGAATTTGGCCCCATTTATGCAGTGGCGAAGTGCTTATTTCTGCTTGCTAAATGTAAGTAACTTCACTCTGTTTCAATAGTCTTTCAGTTTTTCTTTTCTAGTTTCATTTTTATGTATTGATAGTGGAAAAAATTATTTATACGATTTACCATTTATAAGGTAATTACAAATAAATCTCTATAATCAAAGGAGGACTCAGGCAGTGGGGAAGCAGGCTTTTCGCCAAGGGGATTCCAATAATAAAAAAAAAGTAAATATACAAAGAAACTAAGGGGATTCAATACAACAACCCAGTATAATCCCACTAGTGGGGTCTGAGGAGGGTAGTGTGTACGCAAACCTTACTCCTACCTTGGGGTAGAGTGGCTGTTTCCGATAAACCTTCGGCTCCCTCCCTCGAAGAACTCCCCACCTTGCTCTTGGAGTGACTCGAACTCACAACCTCTTGGTTGGAAGTTGATGGTGCTCACCACTAGAGCAAGCCACTCTTGTCGAAAGAGGTTCGACTGAACCCCCTTCCGCTCACCTAGCTCCACCCCTGGATCCAGAATATAAACTTGATAGGTTTAGATTTTTAGCATTAAACTCATTGTTGTTTGAAGTTATGAGTTTAATATTTAATATTTATTTAATTATATATATATATATATATATATATATATATATATATATATATATATATGTACTATTATAATAATAAGTTATAAAATTATATTTTGTCATATTAAAATAACTAATCTTTACCCACGTAAAGTCACACAATTTTATTCGCGTTAATGCAACTGAACTATACCTACCTTAATAATAAAGTCCCAAAACTCTACTCACTGTAACACTAAAGTCACCTTGATGGTAGGTTAATATTTACAAAATAAAAATACTTTTTTTGACTTTACTGTTACAGTGAATAAAGTTCAGGAACGAAATGTAAAATTTTCTAAATTTTTTTATCTTGCTTGAATTTCGTGTAAAATTACTCATATGTTTTTATGATTCAACGCAGACATCTCCAGTTTGTTCAAAGAATCACACACTCACATTATCTGGATGGCTGAATGTGAAAAAAGAAGAAGGAAAAAAATTCTGTGAAAAAGGAGGATGCGCAGAACATACAAAAGGAGTACTCGACTGCATTAATCATGTCAAACGTGATTTTTGGTTTGCAAATAAGGCTACTGTTCAACATATCTATGACACCATTGACATTGGCTGCCACACCCCACAAGGTTTTTCTTTCTTATTTTTCGAGTTTAACTTCTCTGCATCAACGATATAAAAGAACATTTACGCTATTACATTACTTAAAAGAGACTATCCATTATAAACGGTGCTAATTACATAGAAAATGAAGTAGAGTACCTAATATGTTATAACAGATTAAATTACACTAATAATCTAAAAAGTTCTTTATACTATTTTTGAGCCGGGGATCTATCGAAAACAACATCTATACCTTCACAAGGTAGGGGTAAGGTCTGTGTACACTCTACCTTCCCCAGATCCCACTACGTGAAATTACGTTGTATTTGTTGTATATACGTGTTTCTCTTTGGTTTATGAGTTCAACTTGTATGCACATAAGTGTAAAATCTTATATTTAAAAGATACTAACTGATAACTACGACAAGGTGGGTTGCTCTGATGGTAAGCACTCTCCACTTCCAACCAAGAGGTTGTGAGTTCGAGTCACCCCAAGAGCAAGGTGGGGAGTTCTTGGAGGGAAGGATGTCGAGGGTCATTTGGAAACAGCCTCTCTACCCCAGGGTAGGGGTAAGGTCTGCGTACACACTACCCTCCCCAGACCCATGTTGTTGTAACTGATAACTACTCATAATACGTAGGAAAATAAGGCAAATAAACTGTTACAACATACTAAATTACGTTGGTAGTGTGATATTTACATGTTCAGATTAAATCCTTTTTCTATTCCTATTCCATGATTTGGTTAATGTCAATTGCAGGTTTTAATGGAACAAGCTTGTACCCCACTAAGGGTTAAAATCAGCCTCAGCTTACTCTCTCTATACAGAATCCTGTTTGCTTTGGTGTGACGTTTTGTTGAGAGACCTAAAAGATCGTGTACCTGATAGACAATAAAAGGCAACAAATAATGCAATAATATAGGATGCTATAAGCATACTTGCCTTCTATATTTTTTCTATTTATGATAACAAATGTGTCTTCGTTGTTTATTATGACATTCATCTCTTCTAAACCAGTTTACCTTATGTGTTCTCACTAGGTTGAAGTGAGAAATAGCAGTTTATGTTTATGCAGAATTCAACAGAGCTGAAAATCTAGTATTTGATGGCAGTCACAAACTAATACGGTAAAATTGTCTCTGTGTGACCTATAAGTCACAGGTTCGAACCGTGAAAGCAACCGCTAATACTTGTATTAGGGTAGGCTGTCTATATCACACCCCTTGGGGTGCAGCCCTTCCCCCGAACCTGCATCAATACGGGATGTTTTGTGCACCGGATTGTAGTTATTTACTGTAGGTAGAATTTAACAACACATTAATTATCACTCACACCAACTTAGTCTATAATTAGCGAGAGCTTATTTGTTCACATCCGCATACTGTAGTAGAAGGATCAGCAAAAATCAGAACAAATGTCTCAGAGCAGCTTGCCAATTACATGAAACAACAAACCCCTGTCGCAGTCTATGTTTTAACAAAATGAAGACTTGATTTCTTACTTGTTGATTTGCAATCAATAAAATCACAAACATGAAGCTTTTAGACCCGATCCACTGCATGGTACAGAAGGAACCTGACCGTGTTTCATAAACAGCTCCATGGCACTATTGCTTGTCCAACACCGATAGACTTGACATACCATTATTCTATTTCATTTTAATAGCCATGACGTTTAAATCAGCTTTCGCACACCAATTACCCAAAGTACATGGTACCATACCATTATTCTAATTGCAAGCAAAAAAAATACTTGCGTCTGTCAAAATCTCAATTACCCACCATAAACATCTTAAAATGTACTGAAATTAATTCATATGCTAACACATAAGTATGCATTATTTTAGTGTATTTGTTTTGACAACAAATTCCTTTGTCACTACTACTATTTGTTATCACTGCCTCTTTTTTCATCATTTTATATGAGGCTTGCTCGCTCATTGCTCCTTCAACTGACCATTCACTAGTTTGGCTATTCTCGATTACAACACTATTTTCCCTATTCATGCACCTTGGCCCCTGCCATTGGCAGATAGCAAGCCAGCAAACATAACTACTTAGCCTATAATTTTGGCTTTGGAAGGGAAGCATGCCTAAACCCTTTGACTTCAATAAACAACTAAAGCTTTACGGTAAAGCGAAAAACTTCACCATCTGCCATTCAGCAACAATTACATTTTTCCTATTTTTGGCAAACGGTCTCATGTATCTGAACCTTCACAAAACTGAAGAAATAATACAATCAAAAATAGCACAGTAGCATAAAGTTGGTGACCTCATCATACATTTATATCTGTGCGAATTACCACGCTATTCTACCTACCATAAACTCTTGAACCATTTCTGTCGTACTTTAGACAGACCTAATACCATTTACTGATACAATAATTCACCATACTACTAACAACTTGTAATATTACGGTAATCAGTAAACCTCCGTTTTCATTTTTAATATTTTGGTGTTAGAAAAGAGTTGAGGTCTATAATTGTGAATCAATACCAACTTTGAACGCAGAACCAAACAAGCCAGGCAAATTGGAAAAACTAGAGAAAGGCTCAGGTAAACTGGCAAACAAAGTAAAATTACATGAAGTTTCTCCCTTACTAATAGTCATCAAATAGATATTCACAAATTGAAAAGACATGTCTCTTGACAACCCACTTTAAGGGAGATTAAGAAGTAAACTAAGTTCTTTCGCCGAATTTATTCATTCACCACCAGCACAATAAGACATTGCTGTTACAAATACTCAGACATGCCTGGTGACGCCTTTGCCATTATCCCATAGCATATTTCTGAGTCCAGCTACGAGCAGTGGTCTCGTATTTGGACCTGTCGGTCTTGTACATGTGAGCAATTTCTGGTACAAGCGGATCATCTGGATTTGGGTCAGTCAATAGGGAGCAGATGGAGAGCAGGACCTGTAAGCATATCACCAGATTGGTCACACCTTCACACCCCAAGGCAACTCAAAAGGAAACAAAAAAGATCAAAAAAGAAACAGAAAAAACCCAAAAGCTTCTCCACTCCTTCACCCCCCCCCCCCCCCAAACCCCCGTATTACAGAAAGTTCTTCTCGTGACACTGTGACAGATAAACCAACTATCATCCATTTTTTATGATAAAATCTTTTCTGAATGGTCAATTCTTCTATTAGTTTCTTACTTTCTTCTAATTGGTATTGTTACCCTTGTTTATCTCTCTTCAAATCCAAACATAGTGATAAGCTGTCATGTTCCTAGGCATTTTATCCAGATATTATCAACTTACAATTTGCATAATGTGAAACTTTCAGTGTCAAGTATTAAATAATGCACAACTTTGTGTCAAATTTTTTGGCAGATTCTTCAAAATATTCTAGGTGGCTCTCACTACTAGGCAATAGATAAACCAACTATCATCCATTTTTTATGATAAAATCTTTTCTGAATGGTCAATTCTTCTATTAGTTTCTTACTTTCTTCTAATTGGTATTGTTACCCTTGTTTATCTCTCTTCAAATCCAAACATAGTGATAAGCTGTCATGTTCCTAGGCATTTTATCCAGATATTATCAAACTTACAATTTGCATAATGTGAAAAACTGTCAGTGTCAAAGTATTAAATAATGCACAACTTTGTGTCAAATTTTTGGCAGATTCTTCAAAATATTCTAGGTGGCTCTCACTACTAGGCAATAGAGATTGTAATAAATTCCTCAAATAGAATCATTTGGCTGACCCAAGGCCATGATTCTTTTAAAAAAGAAGAGATCAAATTTGTGCAGGTGTTAAAAATCTTTTTTTGAGATCACATGGACAATTCTTCTCAAATCTTTTTTTGAGATCACATGGACAATTCTTCTCAACTATATTATGCACCACAACATCAATTCATCTTTGAGAACTACAAACATCATATAGGCTTTGGATTCATTTCAGTCATAAAAATAGAATTAAGTTGAGCTATGAAAGAAAGGCAAGCTACAAACCTTAGATATGGTTAACGCTGGACTCCACTGCTCTTTTAGAATATCCAGACAAATACTTCCATTGCTATTGATATTAGGGTGGAAAACCTTAGTTCTAAAGGCAACCTGAAATAACCAAGACAAAAATTTTAAAAACACCAACTCAAAATTCAAATGATATTATCTGGCAATGGAGAAAATTTATTCTCACAGTTTCACAAAAATGCAAATTGCTTGATGCAAAATTAACTAATCACTTTTTCTTGATGAAGCAGATTAACTACCAATTTAACTTGTTCTAACATTACATTAATGAGACGCCAGCTCCCTAGTACTGATAAAAATACAGAGACCAAAAATAGGAAGAAAAATTGTGACCATAACTCTGACACCAGTGGAAAAAGAGAATTGATAGAAGGCCAGGGACTTCAAAGAACTCTGCCTTACATCCCAAGTGGTGCGAAATATCAGGAGGAAGAGCGTTGCCTATGGAACGTAAATTCAACAAATTCACAAGCACATACCAATATAACAAATATCAACAATGCGCAAACACTAACACACATGTTATATAAACAAAAAGAATTTGAGAAGTAGCCAATTTGAGTTAATTTTCTCAATATATACATGATCACTGCAAAATTTGTCAGACCTACATGTAAAAAAGCTTTACAGCTTATGCAAGGAGAGAAGTTTGAACAACCAACCCAAATAGTTGAGATGGATTTCCCAAGGCTCTCTATATATGAACAAATGCATGCAAAATGATTATACGTCTCCTTGTCCAGTTTAACAAGGAAATACAAGTGAACACGAAAGCAACAATGGATCTCTAAAGCTAAAGCATACCTTTGGAGGCTTGAAAGGATAATCCGGAGGGAAATGAATTGAAACCAAAAATACACCTCCAGCGTACGGGCTATCTGTAGGCCCCATGATTGTTGCTTGCCAATGGAACATATCCTCTGCCACTGGACCTGAATTAAACCAAATATCCAAGTGAACATGAGCATAAGGTTTCTTCCAGATTGCCGCTGAAAACAGTGAAGCCTAATACATTTGAAGTGCATTCCATTACATATAATGACATTCGACAAAGGCTACAATCAATGACATCATATACACGCTAGGTCTTCCTTTTACCCATTGTTAAAATGAAAAATTGGTATTCACAGAAGGGGGAAGCAGAACATGAAAAAAGACACGAAACGAAAGCATTAAAGTCAATAACACCTAAGGCCTAACCCCATCCATAAAGAATAATGCAGCTCCAGGGGCCAAATATGAACCGTGATGCCAATCAAACTGAGAAAAAGGAAAAGTACAACAAAGAATGACAGAATAATTGAAGCACCATTCTTCACTTTAAAATGGTTCATCTCCCCCCCCCCCCCCCCCCCAAAAAAAAAAAGTGAGGACATTACAAAGAGTTAATAGTGACACCAAAAATGCAATACGATCAGTTCCATTTCATTATAACGCACAAACCAGAAAGGAAAACTGAAACCACTAATGTTATTCAGACAACATTTTTACAATGTGATTCTGCTTACTATATAGGCATTAAAAGTAGACAGCTTAAAGTATTTTGATGTATCCACTTAAAATTAACCATTACCCTCAAAAAGAAGAAACCCCTATTTTCTTTTCCTTTTTTCCAATATAGTAGACTCCATAATCCACTCCAAACACCTAAGTGGAGCCCAATAACAGCCCTTTGCCGGGTGGCCTAAAACCCCCAACCTTTGGGTTGAGGTGAAGGGTCTTTACCACTAGGCTATCCTACCATGTCAAACCAACCTTCCGATATATTATTGAACAGTTACAACAGCATCAGCAATCCATGCATACACCTTCTATTCCAATTGGCTAAAAAAGTTCTACAGGTAACCCCAGAAACCAATAAATTGAACAATGGAAGAAAAGGTCTATCCAACATACCAGCACTGCATGATGTGGGAGGATCCTTCTGCAGATCCTTGAGCTCCTTCAATATCCTCTTCGACGCCATCAATTAGCCCCTTGAACCCTCAAATCCAAACACCGACCTGATATTCAATTCAAAACCTTCAGCCACAACCCATTCTATTTTATTTTATGTTTTAAGGTAAGGACCTTTTATCCAAAGCATAGATTTTCAAAATTCACAAAAGCGCCAACCAACAGGAACAAATCAGAAGGAAAAAAAATTATGCCAAGATAAAGACCGAAAGTAGGTTCGAAAATATTAATCACCAAGGTAAACTCCAGCAAAAAGTAAACAAAAAATAAGAACATCTACCAAAACAGTACAGATACATTATGAGCAGATCCACACTATTGACAAGGCATATCGTAGCACCCACTACTTTCAGCTAGTGACACATATTCGTATAGGTGAACATTACCAAATCTACTAACTCTAAAACCTGAATCCAAGCTAAGCACAGTATTAGTTAATTGTTCATAAGATAAAAACCGTAGATCTGATTCATTCCTCAAATAGAGCCATAAATTCGAGTGGATATATGCAAATTACTGCTTTCACCTCGTGACACATTAAAATAATAAACTGTACTTGCTCTGTTTCCACTTACTCTAAATCCTGAATTCTCAGCTCAGACACGTATCCAAAATCTAATTATTTGTTAATAATTAAACAAAATTCTAGATCTATTCCATTCCTAGAATAGAACCAAACATTCAAGTGGATATATATACAACCACTGCTTTTTCAGCTCGTGAAACATATTTTGCATAGGTAAAAAAAATATTAAAAATCGTAAATACAGTAAATTTACTAGCTCCGAATCCATGACTCTAAATCCTGAATTTGCAGCTCAGATACGTATCCAAAAAATTAATTAATTGTGAATAACAACAACAAAAACTAGATCTGTTTTTATTCATTAATTAGAACAAAAAGAGATGTAGATTGAAGATTTTTAGGGTTTTTGAAATACCTGAAGGTGATGAACAGTGAGAGAGGTGGATTTGATCGACTGAAATTGAAGGAGACGGAGATTGCAGAGCTGGAAGAGGATTTTGAGGCAATAATAGTAGTACTACTTTGGAAGAAGTGGAAGAGAAGTTGAAATAGGAAATTAGATTTCAATATTATACAAGGAGAAGGAGAAGTGGGGTCCATTAAACATGTTCTAGAATCCTCTTGCGTAGTCATTATTTTTGGCGTACAATCAACGCTAACGCTACCCCCCTCAGCTTTATACGTTGCCCTCTTGTTTTTCCTATCCGTTGGTGTTCTGGCTTGGATCCTTTTAGCTTCTTTTTTTTTTTCCTTTTTAATACTTCACTTAATATAATTTACGTGATGCAATTTGATTGGTCAAAAAAATAACAATAATAACAAAAAGTTTAGAACTTTTGATCTAAAATCAATTATAAATTTTTGAAGCTAGTGGAGAGCAAATACGAGGAGGAGAAGAGGGCGTTTAGATAAGAGTATAACAAGGCAAAGAAGGAGGCGAAGTTAGCAATTACGACGGTCAAAACTATAGTGTTTAGTCGTTTATATAAAGAACTTGGGAACAAAGGTGGGAAAAAAAAGTTACACATGTTAACCAAGGTGAGAGAGAAAAGCCCGTGACCTGGACCAAGTGAAGTTCATCAAAGACAAAGAAGGTAAAGTATTGATAGAGATAGCAAACTTACTTTCATAGACTCTTAAACGAAGAGGGGGGACAGGAGCATTATGATGGGGTGATTTGGAGCGCGTTGAGAGTTGCCGAGATTTTAAGTTTTGTAGGCGGATTAACGTTCAGGAGGTTATATGGCTATCCGTAAGATGAGTAGAGTAAAAGCAACTAGGCCAGAAGAAATCCTGCTAGAATTTTGAAAGAATGTGGGTAGGGTGGGCGTAGAGTGGCTTACTGGGTTGTTTAATATTATTTTTAGGACGACAAAGATACTCGAATAATGGAGGTGGAGCACGATGATTTTATTGTACAAAAACAAGGAGAATATCCAAAATTATAATAACTATAAGGATATCAAGCTTCTACGGCACACTACGGAAGTTTGGGAGAGGATTGTGAAAGTGAGGGTAAGGAGGTGTGTGTCTATCTCCGAGAACTATTTCGGATTCATGTCGATTGGTGGAGCAGTATAGGAAAAGGAAACGGGACTTGCATATGGTGTTTACTGATCTAAAAAAAACATACAATAAAGTCTCAATAGAGGTTTTATGGAGATGTTTGGATGTTAGCAGCGTACATGTAGCTTACACCAAGGTAATTAAGGATATGTATGATGGAGCCAAGATTCGGGATGAGGACGGTGAGAGGAGACTTAGAGCACTTTCATGTGGTGATGGGGTTGCATCATGGATAAACTCTTAGCCCGTTTCTAATTGCCTTGGCGATGGACATACTGACACAACACATTCAAGGGGAGGTGTCATGGTGCATGTTATTTGCAGATGACATAGTACTAATTAACGAGACGCAAGGCGACATTAACACGAGGCTGAAAGTTTGGAAACAAACCTTAGAATTAAAAAGGTTTCAAGTTGAGCAGAACCAAGATAAAATACTTGGAGCATAAGTTTAGTGATGGGACTCATGAAGTGTACGTGGAAGTGAGGTTGGATACACAAGTTATCCCAAAGAGAATTTTTTTTAGGTACATTGGGTCAGTTATCCAAGGTAAAGGGAAGATTGACGGCAATGTTATCCATTGTATTGGGCATAGTGGATGAAATGGAGGCTCGCATCCGATATTTTGTGTGATAAAATTGTGTCACTTAAACTTAAGGGTAAGTTCTATAAAGTGCTGGTTAGACTGATCATGTTGAATGAGACAGAGTATTAGCCGGTCAAGAACTCCAATGTCCAAAAGATGAAAGTAGCATAAATAGGGATGATGAAATGGATATGTGGGCACACCATGTGAGATAAGATTAAGAATGAAGAAATCCAGGAACAAGGTGAGAGTGGACTCCGAGGTGGACAAAAATCCGGGAAGTAAGGTTGAGATGGTATGGGCACGTGAAGAGGAGAGACACAGGTGCCCCAGTAAGGTGGTGTGAGAGGTTGGCCTTTGGTGGGTATAAGTATTGAGGAGAAGTGATCAGGCAACACATGTCGCATCTTCGGTCCTTGCTAAGAGGGTGTGGGGTAGAAAATAAGGGTAAAAAGTTAGTAAGTAGTCAAACGTATTTTTTATTATATACCTGTAATTTTCGTGTTATTTTTCGTATTCTCTTATTCTTAGTTATCTATTACTACCTATTGTTTATTCCACTTTGGTATCTTATCATTTTATTTTGTTGTTGTTACTGCTTATTATCACTACTTTTGTCATCTTTCGTTGAACCGGGGGTCTATTGAAAATAGTATCTCTACCGTCACAAGGTAGGGATAAGGTCTGCATACACACTATCTTCCTTAAACCTCACTTATGGGATTACACGAGTTTGTTATTATTATTGTTGTTATTAATCTAAATTGATTATAAATATTTTGTACTATAAATTATCTTATTAACATAATGGTAAGTTTAAATTCAATCATTTCTACTTATAAAACATATGTTTTTGGACAAACTAAAATAGAAAGTATGTTACATATATTGGGATAGAGAGAGTATTGCCAATGCAAGACGAATGTACCACTATAGCATAACTTTATATGTAAAACTTTATTAAAATTGCAGAGATAGTATATATGAACCTATAACTTTAAAAATATAATAGATTTAATGCTAAAAACTTTAATTTAAAGATTGAACTCATAAAATTTAAATCTCAAATCTGCCTCTGTGATAACGGTATTTGGATCAGCTTGTGTACATCACTACTAATACCACTGCACCGGGCACATGTCCAACAACACCAAGAGATAAAAAAATAAAAAAAATTATACACCTGGTGTTTATTCTAATCTACTACTAGTATATAAGTAATTATACCTATCCTCCCTTTGTTTTTATTACTAATCATATAACTAATAGTATAATTTGATACAAACACCTTATCTAAGTAATTTCCTTTTCTAAGATGAAAAAAATTCACCTGTTGTGGCCTTTATTAAGGGATGCTCAGCTAAGTTTGAGAATATAGGTCTTCTATTTTCGAAAAAGTAGTAATAGTTTGAGTTGTTTTTGCAAAAAATGAAAAGAAAAACACGATGTTATTATTGTTTGTATACGATTTTCAAACCCAGTTTTCCAAATTTAGAAGCTCGAAATGGTAAGGCTTTTTCAGGAAAATTAGGACCCGTTTGGCCATGAGTTTTGCCAAAATAAATTTGAGATTTATTTGGCAAACACATGTTTGGCCATAGATTTTGCCCACATTTTGGCAAAATCTCAAATCCCAAATTCAAAATCCCAAAATCACATCAATTGGTGATTTTGGGCCAAAACATGACCACTACATTTTTAAAATTTTTTAAATATTACCCTAAACTTTTATAGTTTGTAAAAGAGCCCACATTTATTACGACCAACTAAATATTTGATGAATATGCTCCCTTATCAGCTCAATCCTTTGTGCATCTTACTTTTACTTCTGATTTGTAGGCTAAATGGCTTTCTGAATACTCATATCAGTTAACTTTTTCTTTTTAATTAGGAGCCGTAATTCTCTAATGGAATTTCATTGTAATTAATGATTTATATAGTTCATTATAAAAATAATAATTTTATACCAAACTTATTTATGTTCAGGACTATGGTTTGTGATAATGGTACTATTGGGTATTTATGATAATTTTTAGAACTTGTGGGGTATACGTCATGTTTCATGTTTTTTCAACTAAAAAGTGAAATATGTTTTAAAAAATCATGTCCAAACACATATTCATCTTCAAACCAAACTTCACCCAAATCAGATTTTTCAAAACAAATTTGGAACTCTACGGCCAAACGCTAGCTTAGAAAACCGATTTCCGCCATCTTCAAAACTACTTCGTGTAGTGAATTTCTGCTAACTCCTAAGCAAATGTGACCTTATTATTGGGACTTTGGCTTTAAAATTTTCAAATTCTTCTGCATTTTCAAACTTTGTTTTTAACAAATGTAAAAAAATTTATGGGCACCCTATTTGGTCGTCACTATTTAACTTATACCAACTTTATTTAAAAATTATAATTAGTGGTTGTTTGGACATAAGAATTGTAAAATTCCAAATAGGGAAAAAAAATTCAGGTAAAAATAGTATTTGAAATTTAGAGTTGTGTTTGGACATGAATATAAATTTGGGTTGTTTTTTAAGTTTTGTGAGTGATTTGAGCGAAAATTTTGAAAAACAGCTTTTTGGAGTTTTTCAAATTTTCGAAAATTTCCAAAATGCATCTTCAAGTGAAAATTGGAAATTTTATGAACAAACGCTGATTTCGGAAAAAAGTGATTTTTTTTTGGGAAAAGGGAAAAAAATTCTTATGTCCAAACCAGTGGTGGAGCCAGAATTTTCGTTAAGGGGTATCAAAATATATAAAAGTAAACATACCAGGAAATTAAGGGGAGTCAATACATAGTATATATACATATAATTTATTTTTTTATCTAGCTACACAGTATATTTTTTCTGCGAAGGGGCCTTCCTATAAGGTGGCTCCGGCACTGTCCAAACGTGCTCTTAGTACCCCAAAGTACAAATAACTTCAGACTTTTTTTTCCTTCTTTTTTTTAGTTGCTGTAAAAACAAAGAGTTTCTTCCTCCTCTTCTTCTTAGTTGCAAAATGGATTTGTTAGATTTGTTATTGTTTTGGCAAACGTTGGGATTTTTTTTTATGATATTAGAAAGTTATGTTTCAAATTTGAGCTCATTTGAAAGAGATTTGGATGTTGCATCTTGTGGTGGATTGTCGAAATTCGAAAAAACAAATTTTTGTTTCGAGCAATTTGCATTTTAAACTAAAAGGTGTTAAGTGCATGTAAAAATCAGCTGCACTTCAAATCAATAATGTCTTAAATGCATCTTAAATACAAGTTTTGCATTACAAATTAAAAAATTAAGTGCATCTTACGTTTGCAACTTCATACGCGAATTTTTTTAACTTCAGGTCCATTAAGTCTGAAGTTGATCATAAAACGAGTAAACTTACATGTTTGATATGCAATACGAGTATAGCATCTCAAAAATGGGTATATATGCAAATCCTTTACAAATTCGGGTCCGAATCTGATCCCTTTTTTGTATTTCTTTCTTTTCTTTTTCGTTGTCCTTGAAAGTTGAAAGGACCAATGGAATATTTTATACTCCAACAAGAAGGAAGAAAAAGAAAAGATGCGGAGACTGTTTTCTTTCGGTGGGCAATGGAATCTTGTAGTAACTATTTCCAAGTTATATTATGGAGAAAAAGTTGGAGTCGGCACTCGGCAGTGGAAATTGACCCACGAATACATTAGTAAAATATTATGACGCGTCGCGCGTAGCCATGGTCAATTATTATGCAAAGAATATTCACATCTTACTAATGAAAATTTGAGGGAAGCAAGTGCCACTCAATCATTACTTTTAAAATCAGTACTCCTTACACTTGTCAAAATGTTTATGATTCTCGCCATTTTAATCAAACTATTGATGTGTATGTCTATATTATTTTTCTCTTCCAAGTGTCTAATTTTTCTGAAACAAAGTATAACTGAAAGAGTAGACTTCTTCCATAAAATGAGTACTCTTAACAATTTACTTGCACCACTGAAAAGGACCAAAAACAAAACTAAGAAACTAAACGCAACAGTTGGTTAGCTCATGCATCGGAGTTGAGGGCTAATCCTAGAGGCAGAGACAGGACTTAAAACTTATGGGTTCGGGATTCTAAAACTTTTAAGTTATTGGATTCTAAATTAATAATTTATATATTGTTCAATTAATTTCTTAAGACAAATACATGATTTGGACCAAAACTATTGGATTCGGCCGAACCCGTAGGTTCTACTCTCCCTCCGCCCCTGGCTAACCCATTTGGTAAGCTCTCTGCCGTCAACAGTTGAAGTTGAAATTGAGGGTTCAATTTCTTTAAAGTTTTCATAGTGGATCTCATTAATTTTGGCAAATTGCTTTTCTGACACTACAATATGGAACAAAATAATATGCACACTTTCAACTCAGAACTCAGTGCCTAGTTCTAAAACCGCCACTACTTGTGGGACAACAAGACATCCCACAGGAAATGCATCATTGGAAACTCAATGTATCTTAGCAAACCTCCCTTACAATGAGAAAAACTTATGGCTTGAGACAGCACGTGAACAGCAAATAAGATGCGCGCACCCAAATTCAAACAATAGACAGCCTAACTAACACTTTCAGAGTGAAAGAACTATTGTACTAAAAGGCTGCAACCAGCCATTTAATATCCAATACACCAGGACTACAAAGAAAACATTCAGGGGCATACATATTAGATTTCTAAAGTATTTGCTTAGCCTTTAACAATAATCACTTGTAGAATTCAAAGTCAGTGTCAGGCTTCTTAACGTTGGTCCTGTAACCCTTTTCGAAGTCCTTGGGAAGTATGACATATCGATTCTTGCGCACTGCATGCATACCAGCTTCTTGACAGATGGCCGAAATCTGCAAATATTGCAACATACATTACTAATGCACCCACAAATTTCAATTCATTTTCATTTCGCATTAGTAGTCCAGCATATTTTATTTCTGTCTTGCAGAAATGAAGGAAAAAACTGTTACAGCCAATTAAAAAAGAAAAATTAGCTCATTGGGATTGGAGGTTGGGGGTTTGGTGGGGGCTTCCAAATTTTTTATCATTACCAGAGCATCCTACAGTCGCCCAATAAAATTATAGAGTTAAAAGACAAACCTCAGCAGCACTGATTTTATCAGGGCGAGAAACATAATCTTCCAAGTCAACCTCATCACCTAAGTTCATCTTAGCAGTGCATACCTGCCAAAAAAATAATCCAGCATTAGCTTGGTTCATTTGTACGAAACACAGGTAGACTGCAGCAGAAGCAGAAAAGCAATTCAGAAATCCATCTATCTAAACTTTCTACAATATTTTTCTCTTCACTTCTTTTTAGGGGAGGAGAACGAATAAGAAGAAGAAGAAGACATCATAATATAACATAAACCAAAACCCCACCTGAAAAACGAGCCTCTTTTGACGTCTATCAGGCAAAGGAAATTCGATCTTCCGATCAAGCCTTCCAGGACGTAAAAGTGCAGGGTCCAGTGTGTCAGCTCTATTAGTTGCCATAATAACTTTCACATTCACCGTTTGGTCAAACCCATCCATCTACAGAATACAAACCCAAGGGGAAAAGGTGGCTCATCAAACAATGCAGAGTTTTGTATTCTTCCAGAACTACTTTAAATCTATGTACAAAAGCCTACCTGATTTAGTAGCTCCATGAGGATACGCTGGACCTCTCTATCAGCTCCAGTCTGAGCATCGAACCTAGCAGTAGCAATTGCATCAACCTCATCAATAAATATGATTGCTGGAGCATTTTCTTTGGCAAGGCGAAAGACATCACGAACCATTCGTGGGCCCTGCAAGAATCAGTGAATAAGTGTAAAGTGAGAAGACAAAAACTAGATTAATAGAAACAAATGGCGTCTCATCACTCTTCATGGACACAATCTGATCTAATATCATTCTTCAGTCAGGAAGAGAATGAAATTTTAACATGAACAAAGTTGTATGTTATCTGAAGTTGCATAGCAACTTGCAGTGACATGATATTGATCCGAAAAGCTGCATAAAGACTTGGGGAACATGATTGAATTCAAAGCTACTTGCCGAGAGAGCTGAACTGATCGGCTAGATTGGGTGCGATGAAAGCAAGATCTGTTTCTACAGCCACTTCTACATAAACTGTTGTATACAAGGTGTTTTACTAGTCAAGATGATCGGGGCAGGGGAAGTCCATGTTTCTATATCATTTCTATGGAGGAATATCAAGGACGTTCTATATTACTTTGTAGTGAGAGGATCTGAACAGGGCTTTTGTTACGCCGAAGAAGCTAATCAGAAATTAAAAGGTATTTAGGCAATTGCTATTGAGAGAGGTCTTGATTTTAAGTTCTAGAGAGCTACACTAGATACGGGAATTAGTCCATACACCAAAGACTGAAGGTGAATTGATCGTTGGGAGGAGATGAATTCTAGCATGGAAAAGGGGTCAAAATTACTCCTATCGTTTGGTAAATGATTTAAAATTACCCTTCATTCACTTTTTGGTCCAAAATACCCCCGTTGTTATTTGACTGCTAAAATTACCCCTCGAGCCTTGTAGCAACTGTAAAGTTATCTACGAGTGACTTATAAATCACGATCCGTGCCGCGGAAGCAACCACTAATGCTTGCGTTAGGGTAGGTTGTCTACATCACACCCCTTGGTGTGAGGCCAGACCCTGCGTGAATGTGGGATGCTTTGTGCGCCGGGCTACCCTTTTAAAATTACCCCTCGATTTAACGGTTGAACCTGTGGGTCACGATTTTAATGTGTTGGCATCTTTTTATTGGGCCACGTGGCTCTTTGGGTAAGACAACAAATATGGGTAATATTACACGCCCCATTATCCGACCCACCCCATTTATAATTCTCCTCCAATTTAGGGCTATCTACTAAGCTCTCTTTTTTTCTCTCAAAATTTTCCTCTTCGTTGGAAATTTAGTAATTCCGAACAAGAACAAGTACCATCTTGATTTCCTCCCCGATGAAGATGATAAAGCTGATGGTAATGGTGATGGGATTATGGACATTTTATCGCTGCTAATTACTGGAAAATTCCAGTAATTTCATCGTTTGTCACTTCTTCCTCCTCTTTTATGGATAATGAACAAGAATTATAAGAGCCTCTCTTTTTCTTGAAATACTCTCTTCTGCAAAATGTAACAGGGATGATGCATTCAAAATGGTACCATTTTTTCTGCTTTCTTGACCTGCTGTTTGCAAGATTTTGAGGGTTTTCCATAGCATCTCTTTTCCAGTGAAACTGAAACTGACAAATAGCCGAAACTTTCCAGCCAGGTAATGATCGCCGATTTTTCCTCACTCGCTCCTGAATTTATCTTCGAAAATATTCTGCCGCTTTTGCATCTAAGGTTAGGATTTTTGTTTTTTGTTTTAAGTTATATTTCAGATCTACCAATGTTGAATAAGTAAATATAGAATTTGGAGTTATGAATAATTTTGGTAATATTTAAATGTGACTTTTGCATGGGGATTATGAGATTTAGTTTATGTATTAAGGTATGAAGGAGGATAGTGTGAGATCAGGAGGGGTTGTACCGAAGAAAAAAAGCTCTTCTGGTTGTTTAATTATTAAAAAGAAAGATGACAGAATGGACATAGGAGGAGGGATCAGTTATTCACAAAAGAGGCCAAGGTTTGTAATGAACGATTATGAGTCAAGTGATGAGATATCGGAGTCAATTCAAAGAAAAACTTAGTTGGGCTATATTTTGGTAATGGTTATGTTGTTTATAAAAGGTTATTTTTTAACCGGTAATAAAGGAATGGGGCGGGCGGATAATGGGGCAGGCAATATTACCCATATTTGTTGTCTGACCCAAAGAGCCATGTGCCCAGTAAAAAGATGCCAACACATTAAAATTGTAGCCCACAAGTTCTGCCATTAAATCGAGGGGTAATTTTAGCAATAAAAATAACGATGAGGGTATTTTTGGAGCAAAAGGTGAATGGAGGGTAATTTTAAACCATTTACCAAACGATAGGGCAATTTTGACCCTTTTCCGATTGTAACAACATTGCAAAGTCAAAATACATTTTGAATTTACATTTTTTAAACAAAAAAATACATACATATAGGAAGGATTTACTTAGGGAAATAGGGGGTCAACCTCTGTTTTAAAAGGCGTTTCTGGGGCGAGCCCCGGGGCGAGGCGTACCAAAAACTCTCCGGGGCGATGGTGTGGGGCGAAAGTCTCAAGAGGCGTACGCCCCGCAATTTGGGGCGTACGCCCGGGCGTTCGGGGCGTACACTCGAGCGTTTGGGGAGTGTTTTTTTAGTAAGGAGTAAGCCCTAGAGACTTTTTCAAATTAAAACAAAATTTGTTGAATTAGTCCTTCATATAATACCCAAATTTTCAAAAGTCAGTTTGGTAATTACTCAAAAGGTTTAAAAAGGAACTCAAAAGTATTAAATTTAAAAGTAAAGATCATTTTTATTGATTTAAGCTCTAATTCATGGTTTTCCCAATTTTTTATCTTGTCCGCTAGTCTGCTTATATCTCCCAAAAGCAACGAATATTTAATTTTTTTTACAAATACAAAGAGAACTACATTTTTCTTCATAGCAGCAAATCCAAAGTTCAAATTGCAGGTTAATCATCCTTTTTGTTCCTCCATATAGAAAACTTTATTCTTTTAGATTCAAATTACTTGTGTTTGTAAGTAACGTATAATAGATTGTTTGATTAGTTTTTTGTGGGGATGGAACACACATATATATAATTTTCTTCAATTTTTATGCAATTTTACCTGTTTATAAATATTAACTGTCATTATATTATTTTATAAAATATTAAAAATTAAATACCTACGGGGCTTACGCCCCGCTGAGGCATATGTAAAACGCCCCGCCTTACGCCCCCGCCTTTTAAAACATTGGGGTCAACAACACCAAGCCTCAGCCATTTTTAACCACTATCATCTTCTTCCTCCCATAATCACCTACAACCGAATCACCCCCCCCCCCCTCACCCACCTTTTTTCAGTAAAAATATATTGTTGTTCCACCAACCTAAATCAACCAAAAAGCCTAAGAAATATTTATTTTAAAAGTATTTTCACTAAATGCCATCTGTGAATTACTTTGAAGACAAAAAATTACACTTCATTTTTTTGTTCTTCTATCAAAGCAACCTAATTTTTTCTCAATTCACAGAAGAAGAGAAGGGGGGAAGGGGGGGGGGGTTGATGGCAACGAATAATGGGTGAAGGTGCGAGTTATAGAGGAATTGAGGGAGGTTGGGACTAGAAAGGTGGGTGGAGACTAACAAATAAGAGAGAAAATTATTGAAGGGAGGAGATGAAGGGAAAAAGAAACGGGGAAAGGGGAGGGGGAGGGAAAGTAGGATAGAAAATGGAATTTTTGTTCGGACATGGGGTGGGAGTTTGCTAGGGAAGACGAGAGAAGTGGGAGGGGAGGGGAGGGAAAGGTCTTTTTTCTTTTTCTTTTTTCTTTCTCATTTATGTTTTATTCTGATTCTAATATTTTTTTAATTAAAAAAAAATTATCCACGCGCCTTGGCAGCGTGATTTGCACACAATTTAGCCATGTCAGCTATGCTACTTCCACATAAGCATGGTCAACAATCAAATGTGTTTCTTCGTATCTATTATGTCAAGTTGGAGTGTTCAAAGGGGAAAAATATAAGTTTATGTATCGGGTTTACAAACTGATACAAGTTTAAGTGGTCACGAGGCCATTTGGCCTATAGAATAAACTTAAAAAGTAACAGTAACTCCGACATTTTAGGTTTATAGGTCAGCAGACAAGGGAAGTGCATTATGGATCTACCAATTCCAAGATTGTTCTTAGAAATTGAAGAATCTTCAAATAGTAGAAATCTAGTAGAAGTTTTTCTTTAATTGATCCTGCTTTATCTAGTTCAATCTTAATAATTTAATATACCAAGACTGCTGATGAAAAAGCAACCCAGAATAATATGAAGGAAGTATTCTTGTGGACTGTTGTTTAGACCTTCTTTTTAACATTGTTAAGCAAGTTAAGAGTCCCATGGACCTCCCTTCTCTATTATGATCCAGGCATATGATTCCGTTTTATCTAGTTCACTTACACTTGCAACTGGCCTTAAGGATGGGTACTATTAAGGTCAAAGAGTTTATATGAGGTACTCAGCACTTTTCTTTTCGAACATGCTTCTGAAACTACTTTATGGTCAAAAAATTGACTATATAACAACAAGTTCTTAGCAATTATACTGCCCTTGTCAACGGAGTAGTATGATCAAAGAAATGCATCACCAAGCACACGTCTATATGCCTATATGGTGGTTGTGATGCAACAACACTTCTGTATGACGGACAGACTGGAAGAGTTTAGGATGGTGAAAAGCAAACATATTTGATTCTGACGAAAGCTGTTCTGCTAATCACCTCTTTTCAACTTGTCCTTTATTTGGATTTATATTGGATAGGTTTGCTGAACCCAACGCATCAACAAGTGCAGGGTGACAGCCTAAAGTAGCAGGATCATGCCCCCCAGTCAACAATTTTTTTTTTTTGATAAAGGCAGTCAACAATATTCTTCTTTAGTTGCAACTTTCTTGATGATTTCTATTTTTTTTAATTTAAAAATCGGGTAGCATCTTTCATATGGTTTCTATATTTGTAGCTTCTTTCAATGGTTTCTATATTTATAATATTTAATTTAAAAGAAACAAATAAATCAATATCCTATGCTAGACATTAATCTAGTGAATCCTCATAAAGCGAACTAGGTCATACAACTTCGAAGGAGATAGTAATAGCTCATTGCCTTATTCTCACTCCCAAACAAGGTTACTACATAGGAAATTAAAAAAATATAGACCATAGGAAGAGACTGAATGCTCTTTCAAGCTCTTTTAAGGAAATATAAGAACTTTAAGTGACAACTCTTTGTCCCATATGTTATTAAGATAGATTTAGCAGACATTTACACTGGTGATTAACAATATATTGATGCATAAAAATGACAATGTTTTGGGAATTCTAAGGCTTCAATACATACCTCACCCAAGTACTTCTGAACAAATTCTGAGCCAACAACCCTTATGAAAGCCGCGGTAGTATGATGTGCTACAGCCTTTGCAAGCATAGTTTTCCCAGTGCCAGGTGGACCGTAGAGCAAGACACCACGGGGAGGATCTATACCAATCTGCTTGTACAAGTCATGATGAGTCAGAGGTAGCTCAACAGCTTCACGGATTTCCTGCTTTTGTATGTCACATCCTCCAATATCCTGTTGTTAGAAAATATAAGCTCGGTAACTAACAAATAAATCATGACCTGCGAAAAGGTGGACAATGTGAAGGAAACATAATCGAAAAGCCTTAGAAGTCTATAAGAGTTCCTTTTCACAAAACTTGGAAGATGGTCCCTTTAGAAGTCCAACGATAATTTGCAAGGAAGGGTGCCAAAGAGCTTTCAAAATCTATAAAACAAAATGGTTTATTGAAGCTTTGCAAACATAAAAACTACTCTTCTTCCGTCCTTCAGCAAAAAACACAACTTATCTCAAGTATACAGAATGGGCCCTGAAAGCCAATTGACCAGCTCTAGAACAAGCTAATTAATAGTTATCCAGAAACGTCATAGAACCTACAAGATTTTTATTTTCTAACCGAGGAATCCTTGAGGACAGTGACACAACAACAACACACCCAGTAAAAGTGGGATTTTACTGGGGAGAGTACAGTGTACGCAGACCTTACCCTTAACCCTACCCCAGAAGGGTAGAGAGACGGTTTCCGGGATACCCTCAGCTCAACAGAAGAGACAATAATATCATAAAAGAAACAAAAGAATAGATTTGTAACCACAAAAGAAACCAGAAAAATAATGTCGTAAGAGACAGCTAATAAATAGAAGAGCAATAGCACAATACTATGCAAAACAAAAAAATATTGTGAACATAACATAAACCGCTAGCAGTCTTAGACAAAACTCTATCAGACTATCCGATACAAAGAGGGAAAAATGCTCGACTACCCCCTAACCCTAATGCTCGACCCCCACACAGAAATCTGAAGCCGCGCCATGTCCTGCCTGATCACCTCGTCCCAATACTTCTTAGGTTGTCCTCTAACTCTTCTCGTACCTGTCAAAGCCAACCGCTCACACCTCTTGAAGACAGTGACACAAGGTGCGAAATTAGGTGGAATATGGGACCACCCTTCTACCTTCTCCACTTAAACACAACTTTTGTCTACGACATGGTTCAAACCCAAGATGTGTGCCTAACCCACATATCACGTAATGTCCTCTTACCGCTATACCAAAGCCTTAGGAGACCATAGTGCCTAAAAATATTAGTAGATTATGACTTGCTCTGTAACTACAGATATTCTTCTATGCCCAACAGCCACATGTAGCTAGGTGTCTCATCGATAAGATGGTCACTAAAATCTACAGAAATTTGACTTTCTACTATATGAGATAAGTGAAGTTTGTCCCATAAAAAAATCAAGATCAAAATTGAGCTGTCTTCTTTTTTTCCCGAGGATGAAGCTACAGAAACCTCTAAGTAAAATTTATGCTGAAATATGTGTGAGATTCAGAAAACTTCTAATTTGCCCTAAAACACAAATGACTTACCAGTATAGGAACGAAATTTGGCCAAATAGAGTTAAGAAAATACAGAGAATTCATATAGACAAACCCAACTAGTTTCAAGAATGAGTCATGGTTGATTAACTGATTGATTGAATAAGACCCTAATAGTAATTACTGAAACAAGCAGTACACAATCCCTAAGCAGATTTAACATATTTAAGCAGCACACAACCATATTTAAGCATAATAAACCCTAATCAACGTATAATTAAGCATAAACCCTACTTAAATAGTTCAAAGTTACAAAACTCACATTGTACGTAACATCAGGCTTCTCCGATTGACTAAGCAACGAAATACTCGAGTCAGCTTCAGGCGGCAAAACATCAACGAGCGCATTCGAATGGCGGTGCAAAGCGACAGAAGCCGAAGGCTTAAGCAGCTCGCGATTAATGGTACTTAATATCCTAACATAGTAATTCGACCCCGTAGTGGACCCTACAATAGCGTTATTCGTATCAATCATCTCCATGAACTGGCCGATCACTAACGGCACCGATTGGATCCGTTTAACTTCTTCCTGCGCACGTAAGTGTTCGCGGCGGAGATTTTTGAGCTCGTCTTTAACGTATTCTTCTTGGATCTCGATGAATTCGAGTTGGCGTTGAAGAGATTTGAGACGAGCGTAGAGGTCGTCTTCGCCGTCGGAGGGGGAGGAAGGGATGGAGGGTTCGGGTCGGGTTGAAGGGGGTTTGGGTAAGGGTGTTGGGTCGAGGACCATAGGGGAAGCCATTGTTAATGGATTGAGTGGGAGGGGGAATAGTAGGGATTTTTGAGGAAGAGAGAATGGGAGCTTGGACTCGGGTATGGATACGAGTGATCACATTTATGGCTGGGTGTTTTGTCGATCAGTACCGTAATGCATTTTTGTTTCTTAAAATGTTATATTAAGTGTACCTAATTAAATTCGGTATTATTCGATTTTTTTCTTTTCGATTTAAGTTTATTAGGTTCAGTAATTTCGGTTTATTCAATTTGAATACTAATTAGTATGTAGAGTAAGAGACTGTAATATTTTTAATTAAAGTACTCAAAAGTACAAAACTAAAAGTGTTTGTTGACAAAAGTTTTGTCCAAAACTAACAAATATCAATCCGGAGAGAGAAAAATGTACATAAAAGAATAAATTTGATCATTAGAAATGTCTTGTTGCTTGTTTAGGGTTAATTGATGAACTTAGAGAATAAAGAAAAGTAAAATTTTAGATTTCTTATATTTATGTTATAATTAATAATATGTGTATTGTGCAAAATAATATATATTTTGGTACGGTGTCGGTATTTCGGTATTTTATTTTAAAATACCAAATACCATACCTAATACCACTCTTTTTAAATTAAATCAAATACCATACCGAATACCAAAATATCGAATACCAAATACCAAAATTTTCAGTTTCGGTACGGTAATTCGGTATTTACCAAATTATGCATAGCCCTATTTATGGCTATGTATTTAGGAGTTCGACACTTTTTAAAAACGGAAAAGGGTCATTTATATCCCTCAACTTTTAAATATTGTATAAAAAAATCTTCATTTTACTATCTCACCTCTAGGGTCCTTACTGTCATAGTTTCAGTCACAAATATTCTTATTTTAAACAGCGAGCCACGTGTCGCCTCCTAAACGAATAACCCACCCCAAACAAAATAAACTCATATATTCCATGAACCGCCCCGTTACCCGACCCAATACCCTTTTAATTAATTAGACTCGCACACAAATCATATCTTATTTCTACATAACATCTCGTCTGAACCAAAACAACCTCTTCTCTCTCACTACAATGTCGGTTTGTTAGTAATGCACGAGGCTTTCCATGTAAAATCTTCGACTGGTTATGTAATTTTCTCTTACATCTGTCGTTTATTTCAATATTTTTGGGTTAGTGGTATCCTTTTTAAATCAATCTTATTTGACTCTAGGGTTTTTGGATATTCTTACAAATGAAAATTTATGTGTTTGGATGTGTGTATTAAAGGTATTAACCGGACGGGCTGGTCCGAGCTGGACACGAAAAAAAATAACCCGTCCGGTTATTGTTCCGGGCTGGTTAGTAGGTTGGGGTTCCGGACTGGTAGTGGGCTGGGATTTTGCGATTTTTTGTGAGCACGTCCGGGATCGGGCTTAACGGGTCCGGACCGGGCTGGGTTACTTATATTTATCTTTTTTAGTATATTTTATTTTTCTTATTCAATGTTATTGATACTTAAGTGTTTGCAAACTTTTAAGGCTTAGAATTAAAATTTAAAATTTAAAATTTGAAAGTAAGTGGCTACAAAAAATTATTTAATAAGACAAATAGGCAATATACATGGATCAAACTCTGAAGGCTTTCGTTTTATATTTTTATTGAATAATAAATAATACTTCAAATTAATTTGCAAGTTCTATTTTGATTTTTTTATTTTTGAACTTGCAAATTAAAAGTTTACAATAATTATAAAAATTAAGAAAGAGTACATCACATGCTTTGCATCATTTTTGTAAGTTCATCTATGTCAACATGAGGTTCTTGATTTCCGACATCGCTTGAATCGGAACCATAAACTATTATATCTCCATTTTTTTGGTCCTCCGCTTCATCTATCTCTTCACGCCCTTGATTTCGCCGTTCTGATCTTATCTAATATCTGAAGCACACTAGAATTTTCAAAGCGTTGCTGCCCAATGAATGACAGGTATCTCCTAGTTGCTGCCTTGCTTGGCTAAATGCGCTCTCTGATGCGACTGTTGAAATTGGCACATTTAGCACGTCTCGAGCCATGGCCGAAAGAACAGGAAATTGATTTGAGTTGCTCCTCCACCAAACCAGCGGTAAAAATTCCTTTGTGCGGGGCTCTGGTGACTTTTGCAAAGAGAATTGGAGTTCATCAATGTTCTTGCTACTGGTTTGTTGATGCTCTCCTAGTGTAGACCAAATTAAATAATCTTCAACACCATCGTTATCCTCCAAAGTACCGGATGCATATGTTGAAACTGAATTTGAAGGAATATTTACATCTACAGCAGCAGAAGCATCAACAATGTTAGCATAATAATTATATAAAGTTTTGTAAATGATTGTGTAGATTAGAAATACAAGTTTCAATATCAGGGGTTTCAGTTGGTCCAATATCCATATAAACATATAAAGCAGTGATTAATTGGCGATAAATGGCCATTTTGATAGAAGGGTTTGAAATAGCACCAATTAGGTAAATAGGGGGGATTGGGTAGAAATATTTTTAAAATTTATCTAACATAGATTCAACAACAAAAGTATATCCTTCTTTCTTCTTCAAATTATGGAGTAAAAGAGAAATTTCACCAATATGAACTAAACCATTTGCAATAGTAGGATAATAAGCTCCAGAAAATTCAAGTGTAGCCATTCAGGCATGAGTCTTGGTTTTAGTCCATATTGTACACATTTTTCCTTAAATACATTTAACCTATCACTTCTATTATTCCTTGAATTACACCAACGGCTCTTCTAATTAAAGTGATCTCATTTCTAAATAATTCAAGGTCACTATTAACAATTAAATTATAAATATGACATGCACACCTCACATGAAATATTTCAGGAAGTGGTGGGTGTAGATACAATTTTAATAGTGTAATAGCAGAATTGTTGTTAGAAGCATTCTCAAATGACATACACAAAACTTTTTCTGAAATATTATAAAATATAGCAACTTCATGGATAGTATTACTTATAAATGCACCAGCGTGACTTTAATCTTCATCATATTTAAAAGCAATAATAAGTTTTTGCATACAAAAATTATCATCTATCCAATGGCATGTAACAGTCAAATAATCATTTCCATTAACAGCACGACCAATATCAGAAGTAAGATAAACTCTACAAGAAAGACTAGCGAACAAATAACGGATATATGTTTGATATTGTTCAAAAAGCCTAAAGATATCAACTTTATAAGTACTTTTGGGAATACTTTTAAACAACGAGTTATAAATTCTTTGAATATAAGTAACAAGATATGGTGAAGCAGCAAAACTATAAGGTAAACAATCTAAAACAATTATTTTAGTTAATTTTTCCTGTTCTTTCACTATATCGTATTTACCCATTAAACCATCAGTACCCGAGTTAAGTTTTTGCTAGACACCTTCTTCATTAGCACCCCATGCAATAGGCTGGTTATCTACCACGTGCCAACGAAGTTGACATGTTCCCCCTTGCTTACCTCCGGTCTCATGTTTATAAACTTCCTTACAAATTTGACATTAAATATTACATATTTTTATCTTCTTTTAGTTTTCAAAAAAAATTCCAACATTTACTTCTTAATCTTCGATTCTTCTTAATAGGAAGAGAGGCCTACTTGTATTACCACGACCTCCACCCCTAGTATTTTGACTAGTAGTACCATGTGTAGGTGATGGTGTTTTACGATTATCAAGTAATTGAATATCATCTAAATTATCATCTATACCATAATTTTCTTGAAGTCGCTCATAATCTACATTTAAATTTGTAGGTGAACTTTCAGAAATATGTGTAAAGCTACTAGAAGAACCAGCACCACCTCTTGATTTTTTAGACGTTTTACTCTTACTACTACCATCCATACTAGTACACGCTTTATTGGCTGCTCTAAATATATCCATTATGTAAACTAATTTAAGAAATTAAATTAATAATTCTAAATAATAAAATAAAAATATACACCAAAGAAGAAAAACAGATGAAACGAGTGTACCGGGATTCTGGATGCCGCACTAAATTTGATATCAACCTTCCGTTGATAGACTAATACTTGATATTTGATGATATTGAATTATTGATACCACACTTCACTTGAATACTTGATATTTGATAATTATAATTTTGTAGTGACTAAAGTAAATATTTGATGAAATTTAAAATAATAAGTAATTGAGAATTTAAGAGTAATAAAAAATATTATCAAGAGAGAATTAGAGTAGTAAGAGAGTAAATTGTGAGAAAAATAAAGAAGAAGGGGGGCTATTTATAGTTTTTAAAAGGTTAAAATTATAATTTATCAATTATTAGGGGTAAAGGGCTATTTTCTTAAGGGCTAGGCCGAAATGGCCATTTTGCAAAAAATGGTTGTTGCCCAACGGTCATTTTTGAATTTGACCGTTGGCAACGGTCCAGAAATTAAAAAAAATAAATTATAACGGTAACCGGGATGTAGCTCGGTAAAAATCCGGTAACGGATAACTAGGCTAATCGGGTTCTAGTTACCAAAATTTGTTCATTACCCCCCGACTCCCCGCCCAACCCTTCCTAACCCGTACCCACCCCCTAGCGTACTGGGCTGACCCGGGCTGAATCGGGCTGTGATTGGGCTGGGCCGGCCCGATTAACAGGCTTAGTGTGTATTTCTGATATATTTTGTTGTTTATTGTGTCACTTTGGTATTTATTTTGTATGCATGTGCTTTTAACATGTGGCTCCGAAATGGTAATTAGTGTTTAATGCATTTTGACTTTTGTTTTATTGTTTTGGGGACCTTTATGTTAAACAGTTATTTCATAAGTGGGAAGATATGTTATTTGTTCCATTGTGCATGTTGTTTGTCAACAAGCATTTGATTGATGTCGGGAGTGTGTGTGAAAATATAGTTCATTTCAGTTTTTTTAATCTGCACAGTTCATTAATGTGGTCCCTTGTTGGTTTAATGTTTCTGAAATAGTTGTATGTATCTTTATGGAGGGGGTCCCTTGTTGGTTTATTTATTCTCAATTGATGATGTATCTATGTGGAGGGTGTCCCTTGTTGGTTTTGGTTATTCTTGTGGTCCCTATTTCCAGTTATTTTATTTCTTAATTTGCTTTCTTCTTTTTAATATTATCTAGATTATTAATATTGTTTACTTAATTATTTTTAGGTTATTAAAATGGTTAATATTGACTTGAGGTTCAATCATGATGGTGAGTGGATCAAGGAACCACATTTCCTCTACAACAAGAAACTAGTTCATTTTTGGAAAGGGTATGATCCTGATTTACTATCCTTTAATGATATAATTGATGAGTTTATTTCTGGGTTAGGTTTTATAGGTGTTCAACAATTGATAATAATTGGTCCTTCTGGAACTTATTATGAAATAATAGGGGATGATAGTATTAGGAAGTTAATGTCTCTTGTATCTGATGAATATTGTACAATTGATATATTTGTTATGGATTAATGTGAGGTAGCTGTAGATGTTCCAAATATATCCCACAATGTTGAATCTTTTTTATCTACAGTTATTAAAACTGGAACATATTGTAGTGAGGGTAAGAGTGAGTCTGAACATGTGCATGGTTCTAAAGAGTATGACTCTGAAGAATTAGAGTCAATTGTTGCACAAAAGAAAAAAGAATTGTCTGAAGGTCTGAATAACTTCAAAGAGTTAGTTAAAGGGATGGCTTTCAAAGATATACCAGAAGAAAGAAAACAAATTTAACTTTATTCACTAGCTACCAAGAAAGAGTTAAGGGTAGATAAAAGTGATAAAAAAGATTGAGGTATGAATGTGTTGATAAGGGGTGCCCATTTGTATGTCATATATCTGGGGATGGGAAAAATCATGGGGTTAGAATTAAAACCTTAAGGCCTCATAAAGATTGTGAGCCGACATTTGATAATAGTATGGTAGACTACATCACCATAGCTCATTATTTCAAGAGAAAGTTACAAGATAATCCAAAAATGAAGGCTAAGGAAATGAGAGCTAAAATGAAAAGTTTTAACTTAAATACCAGCGAAGCAAAGTGTAAGATAGCTAAAAGGGTGGTCCTTGAAATATTAGAAGGGAGCTTTAATGATGGTTACAACAAACTGGAAGCTTATGCCAATGAATTGAAGGAATCCAATCTAGGCTCTGATGTTGTGATTAATCTGTCTAAAGAGGCACTTTCACAGGGTAAAAAAAATTCTTAGGATGTACATCTGCTGCAATGCACTGAAGTTGGGTTTTAAGAAGGCTTAAAGACACTTTATTGGGTTAGATGGTACTTTTCTCAAAGGAAAAGCTAAGGGACAATTGTTAGTTGTTGTTGGTCAGGACAATATGAACTACTTCTACCCTTTAGCTTGGACAATTGTGGATAAGAAAACTAAGAGGACTTGGAAATAGTTCCTTTAGCTTCTTAAACATTCATTGGAACTCCAAAGTGGGGAAGGAATAACCTTCATGTCAGCCATGCAGAAGGTATGAGATTTCAATTGTATATTTGCTTTTTATCTTTGCTAATTTTATCATTGAATTCTTTAATATTTCAATTATTTGTCTGTTATATGTAGGGATTGATTGATGCTATAAAGATTGTCCTTCCTGAAGCACATCATTGGTTTTGTGTAAGACACATTGAGTCAAAATGGTGCTGAAGATGGGGTAAAGGTAAACTAAAGAAGTTGTTATGGTGGTGTGCATGGTCAACTTATGAAGAGGAGTTCAAAGACCAACTGAAAGACTTAGGCAATTTAGATGCAGTTGTGCAAAGGATCTGTTGGATTATTCTCCCCAAACGAGGTGCAGAACTTACCTTGACACAGTATGCAAGAATCAAGCAGTTGACAACATTCTAACCGAAACTTTCAATTATTGTATACTAAAAGCAAGGCACAAGCGCATCATTGGGATGTTGGAGACTATTAGGGTCAAAGTAATGAATTTGTTGAGAGAACACGAGGAGTCAGTTGTGAAATGGACTGGTGAATTCAGTCCTCGGTCAATGAAGTTGTATAATGAGTAACTGAAGATAGCACATATCAGTTGTAAGGTTAAGAGCAGTGAAAACCATGGATATAGGATATTAGAGGGATCTGACAAACACATTATAAATCTAGTGATGAAGAGGTGCACTTATAGGTCATGGTACCTTGTTGAGATCCCATGCCCACATGCAATTAAGGCCTTTCAATACAAGAAGATTGATCCTTTTACTGAAATGCATTGGTATCATAACAAAGAGACATTTCTGCTAACATTCAAGCATAAGTTGCAACCTGTGAAGGGAGAAAATTCTGGAAAATAGACCCTTCTCAAGCAATGGCACCACCGGAAATGGTCAAACTTGTTGGTAGGCCTAAGGTGGAGAAAAGTAGACAAAAAGATGAGGCTATTAAAAGGAAAGGGGAATGGTCTGCTGCAGGGAAGGGTAGAGTAATGGCATATGGCAATTTTGGACAGCCAAATCATAACATTAGGTGTCACGACCCAAAATTTCCACCGTCGGGACCATGATGACGCCTAACATTTCACTTGCTAGGCAAGCCAATGTTAGAAAAACATTAAACCAAATCCTTATTTCCATTTAGTAAATAACAATAACTAGCTAAGATGAAATATAATAAGTGCGAAATAATATAAAATTACCTTAATTACTACCACCCGGATCTGGAGTCACAATTCACGAGCATTCTAGAATTCACTACAAGCAATAGTCTGAGAGAAATACAACTGTTTGAATGAAAAGAACAGTAAAACATAAAATATAGACGGGAACTTCAAGGTTTGTGAATGCCGACAGATCTACCTTGAGTTTCTGGATAGCGGGTCCAACAACAAAAATCTCGATCAACCCGAACCGGTACCAAAATCTGCACAGAAAGTGCAGAGTGCAATATCAGTACAACCGACCCCATGTACTGGTAAGTGTCGAGCCTAACCTCGACGAAGTAGTGACGTGGCTAAGGCAAGGCACATACAAATCAACTTGTGCAGTTTAACAATGTATATACAAATAACAGTAATGAAGAATTAAACAGGAGATATCGGGATGGGGAAACATGCTGGTGGAAATACGAGATAAAGAACTACAGCAGAATGATAACTGAAACAACCAATATATTATGAATCAACAGGAACACGGATACAGTAAAGGAAAAATACACGGCATCACCCTTCGTGCTTTTACTCTCAATCTCACCATAAAATCAATAGAAACGGCACGACATCACCCTTCGTGCATTAACTTTCATATCATGGCACGACATCACCCTTCGTGCATTAACACTCACAATATGGCATGCCATCACCCTTCATGCTTTTACACTCACAATATGGCACGACATCACCCTTCATGCATTAACACTCACATTATGGCATAACATCACCCTTCGTGCATTAACACTCTCCCTTACCATAATGCAATGCATAAATAACAACAGGGAGATAGAATAACAAGTACAAGCCTTACTTCAACATTTGGTTCCACAATATCAATCTCAACTTTGAAATAAATTTTCAATTTTCACCAAAAAATCCGTAAACATGATAGGAACGATCAATTTAACAACGCTAATATAAACACGTAGCAATTAGGCATAGGAAAGAGACAATATAAGAAAAAATAGGAGAAAACACGGAAAACATGTAAGTTGGCAGCACATAAGTACTCGTCACCTCACACATGCGCCGCTCACATAAATTTCACATAACAAATAGTTTGGGGTGCCTAATTCCCTCAAGTCAAAGTTAGACATAATACTTACCTTGCTCCGAAGGCCACTTAATACTCAATCACATCTTTTCCTCTAGAATTCACCTCCAAACCACTTATATCTATTCAAAAGCGACTCAATAATATCAAATATTGCTAAATGAATTAATTACATTGCATAAATTTAGATTTCCCAAATTTTCCTCCAAAAAGTTAAAAATCGACCCCGGACCCGCTTGGTCAAAACCTGAGGTCCGGACCAAAATTCATTTACCCATTCACCCCCGAACCCGAATATATAATTGGTTTTGGAATCCGACCTCAAATTGAGGTCTAAATCCCTAAATTTTCGAAATCCCTAGTTTCTACCCTAACCCCTAATTCTACCATGAAAACTCTAGATTTTAGGTTGATAATTCATAAAAAGGTAATGGGTAATTGAAAGAAAATGGTTTAGAATCACTTGCCAACACTTTGGGAAAGAAAATAACTCTTGAAAATCGCCTCTAGTCCGTTTGATTTTGAGAAAATAAAATAAATGGCCAATTCCCGTTTTTTGATTCTGTTAAGTGTTGGGCGACAGTGTGCATCGTGTTCGCGAGGCCACTGTCGCGTTCGCGAAGAGCATTGGCTGTCAAGCCTTCGCGTTCGCGAGACAGTGTTCGCGTTCGCGTAGGCTACCCCCCAGGCCTTCGCGTTCGCGAGACATTGCTCGCGTTCGTGATGAAGGAAAGATTGACCCCCCCCCAACCCCCATCACTTCACGTTCGCGACGAGCTTGTCGTGTTCGCGAAGGGTAACACCCTCGTCACTTTGCGTTCGTGAAGAAGAAAATTCTGGCCTCATCAGTTTACTCTTCGCGTTCGCGGGAGTACCCTCGCGAACGCGAAGAAGGACATGCCAGAACACCTGCTGCAGCAAAATACCAGATTTTTCCAAGTCCAAAACATCCCGTAGCCTATCCGGAACTCACCCGAGCCCTCGGGGCTCCAAACCAAACATGCACACAAGTCTAAAAATATCATACAAACTTGTTCGCGCGATCAAATCACCAAAATAACACCTAGAACTACGAATTTAGCACCAAATCGAATGAAATTTTCAAGAAAGCTTTAAAATTCCTATTTCTACAACCGGACGTCTGAATCACATCAAATCAACTCTGTTTCTCACCAAAATTTCACAGATAAGTCATGAATATTATATTGGACCTATACCGGGCTCCGGAACTAAAATACAGACCCGATATCAACAAGGCCAAACATCAACCAATTCTTAAAAATAATTAATTTTTAGACTTTTAAATTTTCATAAAAAAAATTCATAACTCGAGCTAGGGACCTCCGAATTCGATTCAGGGCATACGCTCAGGTCCCATAATTCGATATGAACCCATTGGGGCTGTCAAAACACGGATCCGGGCCTGTTTACCAAAATGGTTGACCAAAGTCAACTAAAATCAACTTTTAAGGAAAATATTTCTTATTTTCATAAATTTTCAACATAAAAGCATTCCAGAAACACGCCCGGACTGCGCACGCAAATCGAGAAGGGTAAAAATGAGCTTTTTAAGGTTTAAGAGTGGAGAATCGAGTTCTAAAACATAAGATGACCTTTTGGGTCATCACATTCTCCACCTCTAAAACAACCGTTCGTCCTCGAACGGACATAGAAAAGTACCTGAGCTCGTGAAAAGGTTGGAATATCTACTTCGCATATCGGACTCGGACTCCCAAATAGCTACCTCAACAGACTGAGCTCTCCACTGCACTCGAACTGAAGGGTAACTCTTTGATCTCAACTGGCAAACTTGCCGGGCTAGAATAGTCACCGGCTCCTCCTCGTAAGTCAAATCCTTGTCCAACTGGACAGAGCTGAAATCTAACACATGGGACGGATCGCCGTGATACTTTCGAAGCATGGACACATGGAATACCGGATGACCAACTGCTAAACTAGGAGGCAACGCAAACCTGTAAGCCACCTCCCTCACCCTCTTTAGAATCTCAAAGGTCCGATATACCTAGGGCTCTATTTGCCCTTCTTTCCGAACCTCATTACATCCTTCATAGGTGATACCCGAAGCAACACTCTCTCCCCGACCATGAATGCAACTTCACGAACTCTGCGGTCGGCATAACTCTTCTGCCTGGACTGAGCTGTGCGAAGTCAATCCTGAATAATCCTGACCTTATCCAAGGCATCATGTACTAAGTTTGTGCCCAACAACCGAGCCTCACTCGGCTCGAACCACCCAACCAGCGACCGGCACCGCCTACTATATAATGCCTCATAGGGAGCCATCTGAATGCTCGACTGGTAGCTATTGTTGTAGGCGAACTCTGCAAGGGGCAAAAATTGATCCCACGATCCTCCGAAGTCTATAACATATGCGCGGAGCATATCCTCCAAGATCTGAATAGTGCGCTCGGACTGCCCGTCCGTCTGAGGATGAAATATTGTGCTCAACTCAACCCGTGTACCCAACTCATGCTGTACTGCCCTCAAGAAGTGCGTGGTAAACTACGTACCTCGATCAGAAATGATAGACACGGGCACACCGTGAAGACGGAGGATCTCACAATGTAAATCTCTGCCAACCGCTCCGAAGAATAGGTAATTGCCACATGAATGAAGTGCACTGACTTGGTCAGCCTATCCACAATGACCCAAACTGCGTTGAACTTCCTCTAAGTCTGTGGGAGTCCAACAACAAAATCCATAGTGATACGCTCCCACTTCCACTCAGGAATCTCTATCTTCTGAAGTAAATCACCAGGTCTCTGATGCTCGTACTTTACTTGCTGACAATTTAGACACCGAGCTACATATGCAACTATGTCTTTCTTCATCCTCCTCCACTAATAATGCTGCCGCAAGTCCTGATACATCTTGGTGGCGCCCGAATGAATAGAATACCGGGAACTGTGGGCCTCCTCAAGAATTAACTCACAAAGTCCATCCATATTAGGCACACAAATATGACCCTGCATCCTCAAAACTCCGTCATCTCCAACAGTAACCTGCTTGGCACCACCGTACACTGTGTCTCTAAGGACAAGCAAATGAGGATCGTAATACTGTCGATCTCTGATATGCTCAAACAAAGAAGACCGAGCAATTGTACAAGCTAGAACACGACTGGGCTCAGAAACATCCAACCTCATGAACTGATTGGCAAGGGCCTGAACATATCATGCAAGTGGTCTATCACCAACTGGAGGCTACCCATACTAGTTGACTTTCTACTCAAAGCATCGGCCACCACATTGGCCTTCCCGGGATGATACAATATGGTGATATCATAGTCTTCCAATAGCTCCAACCACCTCCCCTACCTCAAATTGAGTTCCTTCTGCTTGAACAGATACTGCAAGCTCCGATAATCCGTGAATACCTCACATAGCACGCCATAAAGATAGTGCCTCCAAATCTTCAACGCATGAACAATGACTGCCAGCTCTAGATCATGAGCAGGGTAATTCTTCTCGTGAACCTTCAGCTGCCGCGAAGCATATGAAATAAACTTGCCACCTTGCATCAATACCGCACCCAGACCAATACGAGATGCGTTACAATATACTGTATAAGATCCTGAACCTATGGGTAATACCAATACCGGTGCCGTAGTCAAAGCTATCTTGAGCTTCTGGAAGCTCGCCTCACACTCGTCTGACCACCTAAACGAGGCACCCTTCTGGGTCAACCTGGTCAACGGGGGCTGCTATGGATGAAAACCCCTCCACAAATCGACGGTAGTAGCCCGCCAAACTCAGGAAACTATGGATCTCTGTCGCTGATGTGGGTCTAGGCCAGTTTTGAACTACCTCAATCTTCCTAGGATCCACCTGAATACCCTCTGCTGATACAACGTGACCCAAAAAAGCAACTGAACTCAACCAAAACTCACATTTTGAGAATTTAGCATATAACTGGTTATCTCTTAGAGTCTGAAGAACGATCCGAAGATGCTACTCATGCTCCTCTCGGCTGTGGGAGTAGATCAAGATATCATCAATAAATACAATCACAAAGGAATCTAAGTAGGGTTTGAACACTCGGTTCATCAAATCCATGAATATTGTTGGGGCATTGGTAAGCCCAAATGACATTACTTGAAACTCATAATGCCCATATCGAGTCCGAAAAGCTGTCTTAGGAATATCGAATGCCCTAATCCTCAACTGATGGTAGCCAGATCTCAGATCAATCTTCGAAAACACTTGGGCACACTGAAGCTGATCAAATAAATCATCAATCATCGGCAATGGGTACTTGTTCTTGATGGTGACTTTGTTCAGCTGTCGATAATCTATACACATCCTCATCGATCCATCTTTCTTCTTCACAAACAATACATGTGCACCCAGGGCGAGACACTAAGTCTAATGAAGTCCTTATCAAGCAAAACTTGCAATTGTTCTTTCAATTCTTTCAACTCTAGCGGGGCCATGCAGTATGGCGGAATAGAAATGGGCTGAGTGCCCGGAGCCAAATCAATGCAGAAATCAATATCCCTGTCGGGTGGCATTCCCGATAGGTCTGCAGGAAACACCTCTGGAAACTCATGAACAACTAGCACTGAATCCATGGAAAGAACCTCCGCACTAGAATCGCGGACATAAGCCAAGTAACTTATATACCCCTTCTCGGCCATATGTCAAAACTTCACATAAGAGATAATCCTGCTGGTAGAGTGGCCAAGAATCCCTCTCCACTCTAATCGAGGCAACCCCTACAAGGCTAAGGTCACCATCTTGGTGTGACAATCTAATATAGCATGATAAGGTGACAGCCAATCCATACTTAGTATGACATCAAAATCAACCATATCGAGAAGTAGAAGATCTACATGAGTCTCAAGACTCCCAATGGTGACCACACACGAACGATAAACACGATCTACAACAATAACATCCCCCACGGACACATACACAGGAGCACTCAAAGAATCACGGGGCACAACCAAATATGAAGCAAAATAGGATGACACATGGGAGTAAGTAGACCCCAGATCAAATAGAACTGAAGCATCTCTACTGCAAGCTGAAACAATACCTATGATAACAGCATCAGATAACTCAGCCTCAGGTCTGGCTGGGAAAGCATAACACCGGGGCTGGGCCCCACCACTTTGAACTATGTCCCTGGGACGACCTCTAACTGGTTGGTCTCCACCTCTAACGACCTGACCTCTACCTCTAACAGTCTGGCTCTACCTCTGGCTGCCTGACCCCTACCTCTGGTTGGCTGAGCAGGTGGTGCAACAACTAGTGTCGGAACCATGGCACGAGAACTCTGATGTTGTGATCTGCCTATTGCCCTTAGGGCAAAATCTAGCAATGTGCCTCGGATTACCACAAGTATAACATAACCTCGGTTGCTGTGACTGCTGACCCTGAAACTGACCTTGTCGACCTTAATAACCACCCTGATAACTCTGGAGTGGAGGTGCACTAATAGGAGCTGGTGGTGCACTGTAAGCTAGCTGGTCGGAATAAGGCATATGAGGACCACGACCACCTGAGGCACCATGGGATGCCTGAAGTGCTGAATGAAACAGCTTGGGAGGATGGCCTCTACCAAAAGTACACCTGCCTCTAGATGAGGCACCGCTGAACTCACCAGAATAACGAGGTCTCTTGTCAGACCCCTGACCTCCCTGAGTAAGAACCATCTCGACTCGTCTGGCGACATTAGCAGCCACCTGAAAAGAAATCTCACTCCCAGTCTCCTTAGCCATCTGCAATCTGATAGGCTGAGCAAGTACATCAATAAACCTCCTCACCCTCTATCTCTCGGTGGGAAGCAGAAGAATAGCATGACAGGATAAATCCACAAAACGGATCTCATACTGAGTAACAGTCATACTGCCCTACTGGAGACGCTCAAACTGACGGCGACGCTCCTCTCTCAATGTGATAGGCAGAAACTTCTCTATGAAGAGCTGAGAGAATTGGTCCCAAGTAAGAGCAGGCGACCCAGCTAGTCTGGTCAGCAAATAATCTCTCCACCATTTCTTGGCGGAACCAGTCATCTGAAATGCAGCAAAATCGACCCCATTGGTCTCCACTATACCCATGTTTCGTAGAACCTCGTGACAGATATCAAGATACTCCTAGGGATCCTATGAAGTAGCACTATTTAAGTGAACTGGGAAAAGCTTGGTAAACCTGTCCAATCTCCATAAAGCCTAAGAAGACATAGCTGGCCCATCTCCGGCCTATGCCGCAATAACCGGATGAGCTACTCTGACTGGCTAAGCTTCTGGAGTCTGATACTGGGAGCTATCTGCTCCAGAGCGGGAGTAGTAGGAGTCTGGGCTCCTTCTCCAGCCTGAAAGGTTGCCCGCTGCTGGTGCCATGGGAAATGCGCCAGTCTGGGCCACACTCTCCATAAGGCCCGCCAAACGGACCAAAGCGTCCTGAAGTACTGGGGTGGCAATGAACCCCTCCAGAACCTAAGCTGGCCCAGCAGGAACAGTCTGGGCTGGAACCTCCTCGTCAAGCTCTATCTGAGGCTCCACGACTGGGGCTGGTGCTCGGGATTGGGCTGAGCCCTGCCCCTACCTCGGCCTATGGCACGACCTCGGCCTCGACCTCTGCCCCACGTAGGAGCTGCCACTGGAGGCTCTGGATGCTGCTCAACTGAGGAAGCGGTATGTGTTCTCGCCTTATGCGAGAGAATAAGAGTAGAAGAGTTCAATCAGTATTGAGAAAACAACATCGCATGACAGAGAAGAATATAAGTGAAATTTGTTCCTAAACTTCATAGCCTCCGGAAGATAAGCACAGACATCTCCGTACCAATTCTCCAGACTCTACTAAGCTTGCTCGTGAATCGTGAGACCTACGCAACCTAGTGCTCTGATACCAACTTGTCACGACCCGGAATTTCCACTGTCGGGACCGTGATGACGCCTAACATTTTACTTGCTAGGCAAGCCAATGTTAGAGAATCATTAAACCAAATCCTTATTTCTATTCAGTAAATAACAATAACTAGCTAAGATAAAATATAATAAGTGCGGAATAATATAAAAACTGTCTTAATTACTACCACTCAGATCTGGAGTCACAATTCACGAGCATTCTAGAATTCACTACAAGCAATAGTCTGAGAGAAATACAAATATTTGAATGAAAGGAACAATAAAACAGAAAAGATAGACGGGAACTTCAAGGTCTGTGAACGCCGACAGATCTATCTTGAGTTTTCGGATAGCGGGTTCAACAGCAAAAATCTCGATCAACCCTAGTCGGTACCAAAATCTGCATAAAAAGTGCAGAGTGCAGTATCAGTACAACTGACCCCATGTACTGGTAAGTGTCGAGCCTAACTTCGACGAAGTAGTGACGAGGCTAAGGCAAGGCACCTACAAATCAACTTGTGCAGTTTAACAATGTACATATAAATAACAGTAATGAAGAATTAGCCAGGAGATATAGGGAGGGGGAAATATGCTGGGGGAAATATGAGATAAAGAACTACAGCAGAATGATAACTGGAACAACCAATATATTATGAATCAACAGGAACACGAATACAGTAAAGGAAAAATGCACGGCATCACTCTTCGTGCATTAACTCTCATATCATGGCACAGCATCACCCTTCGTGCACTAACACTCACAATATGGCACGGTATCACCTTTCGTGCTTTTACACTCACAATATGGCATGGCATCACCCTTCATGAATTAACACTCACATTATGGCACGACATCACCCTTCGTGCATTAACACTCTCCCTTACCATAGTGCAATGCATAAATAACAACAGGGAGATAGAATAACAAGTACAAACCTTACTTCAACATTTGGTTCCACAATATCAATCTCAACTTTGAAATAAATTCTCAATTTTCACCAGAAAATCCGTAAACACGATAGAACGATCAATTTAACAACACTAGTATAAACACGTAGCAATTAGGCATAGGAAAGAGACAATATAAGAAAAATGGGAGAAAACAGGGAAAACAGGTAAGTTGGCAGCGCATAAGTACTCGTCACCTCATATATATGCCGCTCACATGAATTTTACATAACAAATAGTATGGGATTCCTAATTCCCTCAAGTCAAAGTTAGACACAATACTTACCTTGCTCCGAAGGCCACTTAATACTCAATTACAGCTTTTCCTCTAGAATTCACCTCCAAACCACTCGTATCTATTCAAAAACGACTAAATAATATCAAATATTGCTAAATAAATTAATTACATTGCATAAATTTAGATTTCCCAAATTTTTCTCCAAAAAGTTAAAAATCGACCTCGGGCCTGCTTAGTCAAAACTCGAGGTCCGGACCAAAATCCATTTACCCATTCACCCCCGAGCCCGGATACATAATTGGTTTTGGAATCCGACCTCAAATTGAGGTCTAAATCCCCAATTATACCATGAAAACTCTAGATTCTACCATGGAAACCTTAGTTTCTACCCTAACCCCTAATTCTACCATGAAAACTCTAGATTTTAGGTTGGTAATTCATAAAAAGGTAATGGGTAATTGAAAGAAAATGATTTAGAATTACTTACCAACACGTTGGGGAAGAAAATAACTCTTGAAAATCGCCTCTAGTCCGTTTGATTTTGAGAAAATGAAATAAATGGCCAATTCCCATTTTTGGATTATGTTAAGTGTTGGGTGACAGTGTGCATCGCATTCGCGAGGCCACTATCGCGTTCGCGAAGAGCATTGGCTGCCAAGCCTTCGCGTTCGCGAGACAGTGTTCGTGTTCACGTAGGCTACCCTCTGGCCTCCACGAGACATTGCTCGCGTTCGCGATGAAGGAAAGACTGACCCCCCTCCCCCCAGTGCCTAACACTATGCGTTCGCGACGAGTTTGTCGCGTTCGCGATGAAGGAAAGACTGACTCCCCCTTCCCCCACACTCCCCCAGTGCCTAACACTATGCGTTCGCGACGAGTTTGTCGCGTTCGCGAAGGGTAACGCCCCCATCGCTTCGCATTCACGACCAAGCCTTCGCCTTCGCTAATAAGAAAATTTCGGCCTCATAAATATACTCTTCGCGTTCGCGGGAGTACCCTCGCGAACAGTAAGATGGACATGCCAGAACACCTGGTGCAGCAAAATACTAGATTTTTCCAAGTCCAAAACATCTCGTGGCCTATCCGAAAGTCACCCGAGCCCTCGGGGCTCCAAACCAAACATGCACACAAGTCTAAAAATATTATACGAACGTGTTCGCGTGATCAAATCGCCAAAATAACACCTAGAACTACGAATTTAGCACCAAATCGAATGAAATTTTCAAGAAAGCTTTAAAGTTCCTATTTCCACAACCGGGCGTCTGAATCACGTCAAATCAACTCCGTTTCTCACCAAATTTCACAGATAAGTCATGAATATTATATTAGACCTATACCAGGATCCGAAACCAAAATACAGACCTGGTATCAACAAGGCCAAACATCAACCAATTCTTAAAAATAATTAATTTTCAAACTTTTAAATTTTCATCAAAAAATCATAACTCGAGTTAGGGACCTCCGAATTCGATTCCGGATATACGCCCAGGTCCCATAATTCGATACGGATCCACCAGGATAGTCAAAATATGGATCTAGGTCCGTTTACTAAAAATATTGGGCGAAGTCAACTAAAATTAACTTTAAGGTAAAAAATTCTTATTTTCATAAATTTTTAACATAAAAGCTTTCCAAAAATACGCTCTGATTGTGCACGCAAATTGAGGAGGGTAAAAATAAGATTTTAAAGGCTTAAGAGTGCAGAATCGAGTTCTAAAACATAAGATGACCTTTTGGGTCATCACATTAGGAGTTGTGACAAAGTAATTACTTCATATACTAAATTTTGTTAGTTCTGTTTTACCATTTCTTCATCTAACTGATCTTTTTATATGGCAACCAAAACAAGAAAAAAGTGATCCCTAAGGGAAAGGAGAAGCATACTAGAAGGGGTTTAATTGGTGAAAAAGTAGGGAATCCAACTGAAGAAGACCTTAATTTGTCAGACCCCCAAGAGACACAAAACAGTCAAACCAGGAATGGTATATTTATGTCTACACCAATTTCAGACTTTGAGGAGGAAGAATGCCATATTCTAAGGCCTAAGGTTGTCTCAGAAACCCTCACAGACTTCAAAAGAGACAGCAACAAACAATATCAACTACTATAATGGAAATCAGCTTCAGAGGAAACAATGCAGGTGTTTATGAACCAACAAAACTTTCTGACTCACCAAATAACTTAACTTTGAAGGAAAAAACTGTTATGACTACAAATCAATTGGAAGTAGAATGTCAAAAAAAGAGAAGCAAGTTGAAGCCAATGAAGGGACAATATCAATAGTGTTTCAGAAAAAGTATTAGTAGTATTTTGATGATGTAATTACTGCTTATGACAATACTCATACTTAGGCGATTTGGTAATGTACATATATAATTACTGCTTAGTGACAGTACACTTAAAGATTTAGATGCCATATTATGATTCAAGTTGTGTAAGTTTTTAGTGATGTTATAGTATGACATCCAAATATCTATTTTAACTATAACTGCTACTGGGATTAAAGTTGTATGAATCTTCAGTTACTTTGTGTATCTTTTGTATTTGTGTGTGCTGATTCAATAGCTACTTTGTGTATCTTTTGTGTTTGTGCCTACTGATTCAATAGCTGCAACCACATACATTAATCTCCAGTTATTTTGTATTGGGTTTTGACTCATTTAGTGCTGAAAAAACCAATTCAATAGGGATCAATTGGCAGTGACGTCTCTACATTTTTATTATTATTAGGAAAGACATTAATTTGTCATTTGATGTTGAAATTATGATGTAAAGTGTTGCCAATGAATACTAAAAAAAACATGTGCAAACTTTACCAATGATGAAAAGAGAGTTTAGGATGAACAATGGAATACATCATATTATCGGAAAAATTGACTACAACATCAATTTTATCCAGTCAAAACAAAACATAACATAAAAAAAATACAAAAAAACTAACATAATACATCACTTCATCAATTGTGATACAATAAATCCAACCAACAGAGCAAATGAAATCATAATCAACATCTTCAACTTCACCATTTTTTCTTCTAATTCCCTTGATTTGTTGACTTGATAGTTGTTCAAACCTTCCATAGCATAAACTTTTTGCTTCCAATTGTCTCTTTCTATCTTAACCGCATCCAATGAAGTATTCAAAGTATGGATTTGAAATGATGTTGCCTCTAATTTAGCCTTTAAATTACTAATTAACACTAATGCTCTATCTGGTTGCTCATCATCGTGCCACTCGTAACCACAAGAATCTTGTTGTCCAACCAAAACCAACAAACATCGCATTACCAACCATTATATAAAGAGTAAAAACTGAAAATTAAAAAATAACAAAATTAAAAATAATCAAAAATATAACTTACTTCAAGTTTCAGACATGTGTAAAATCTCCTTCCAGAATTATCAATGCTTTTAGAGGTGAAGAAGTTGTCAATTTTATCACAATAATATGTCCTCTTCGATGCACAATTTTTTCTCGACATTATACAATTCTTAATGGTTAGATAAATACGAAACTTAGAAGAAACAAGGTGAGAATAACGCTAAGACTCAATGAATCGAGGTGGAAGAATTAAGAAGTTCAATTTTTGAAGGAACCCTAGAGGAAAAGCTACGCGACGAGATTTTAGGTGGAAATGAGGTATGATTTGTGTGTGGATCTAATTAATTGAAGGGTATTGGGTCGGGTAACGGGGCGATTCATGAATATATGGGTTTATTTTATTTGGGGTGGGTTATTCGTTCAGGAGGCAACACGTGACTCGTCGTTTAAAATAAGGATATTTGTGACTGGAACTATAACGGTAGGGACCATAGAGGCTAGATAGTGAAACAAAGGGGTTTTATACAATATTTGAAAGTAGTGGGATATAAATGACCATTTTTTGTTTTAAAAATTAGACTCCTAAATTATTAATAGGATAATACATAATTACCCATTTGGTAGTAGCATTACCTAATGCACCCTCTAACTCTGTGGGGGGTCCTATGACCCCATATAATCGTTTAAAATCGTATAAATGGCCCCTTTTCTAACAAGCACCAATTTCACAAATAGATGTGAAACACACGCACCAACCATGTGATGCCACATCATTTTAATTTTTATTTTCTCTATTTTCTGATTATTCCTTTTTCTTTTTTCTCCATCATTGATTTTAGTCACTTTCAGTGTCCCCTTCATTGTATCCACCACCACCATTGTCATAGCTATCACCTTCATTGTAGCCACCACCGAACACCATTTAATCACAACTAAAATAGAAAATAAAAATTGAATCATCACAAAACTATAACTAAATCAAATTATGAAAATTAGAATTGCCACCAAATCACCACCACAAAATCCGAAAATTCAAAAGTCACCACCATCACCGCTACTGTTCCGTCATTTTTCGACCACCTTGTATCCAAAGCTTAGTATCCTAAAAACCCATAAGCTTGTGAAGATGAAAATAATAGTTCCTTTACCGTCTTTATATATTCATATTTATTTAATCTTTGTTTATAAGATTCCATTTCTGGATTCCAAGCATTTGACAAAGGAATTCCATAAAAAGGCCATGAAATTTGCCAAGAAGTTGAAGGTCTGGAAATTTTGTGTATACTCCAAGGACAACAATCATCGAAAAATTCATGTGATAAAAAAAATCCAAATATTTAAGCAAAGGCAGAGAGCAAGCTCGGAAAAACTGAAAAGGTAAAGAAAAGAAAAAGAAAAAGGGGAAAAGTTTGGTGGAAGATGCAGAGATGTATGGAGATGGTTAAATGGATAAAGAGTAATAGAAAAAAAGAAAGCAATAGAGAGAAAAACAAAAAGAAAAAAAGAAGAGGCTATTTTGGAGCTCTTCACGCGCACGCATCAGGTGCACTACGCAACAAGTGCCACGTAAGGTCAAAATGAGGTAATAATTACACTAAAAATAAAGACAATGGGGTCACAAGACCCTTGTAAAGTACAAATGCATCGTATAATATGATATAAACCCAATTGGGTAATTATATATTATTTCTAAATTAATTTTTATAATTTTGAAATGTTAAACTTAAGGGGTGTGTTTGGTACAAAGAAAAATAGTTTTCGAAAAATATTTTTTAATTTTTCTATGTTATGTTGGTTTAAATGGTCTCTTTTCGTCTTCTTGAGTTGTGGATCTTTCGGAAACAACATCTCTATTCTCTCGGGATAGGAGTAAGGTCTGCATACTCACTACCCTCCATATACCCCACTTGTGAGATTTCACTGGGTTGTTGTTGTTGTAGGCTGGTTTAAATGATAAGGAAAATATTTTCCCTATCAAGAGAAAAAAAGGGAAAACATTTTTCAAAACATTTTTTCAACCTTTCCCACCATGTTCCCCATCCCCAATAACCTACCCCCACACACCCAAGGCGACCCCACCCCCAAACCACCCTACCCCACCACCCCTATCCCTACCATCGCCCACCCTCACCCACCAACCCCAACCCTCACCCACCACCCAACCCTCACCCTACCCACGTACCATAAATAGAAATGTTATTAAGAATACTTTCTTTTCATGTTGTAGATATATTATTTTCTTTTTTATTTTAACAAAATGAGTATTTTCTTTTCATGATGTACAAAAAATATTTTTTTTCATTTTAACAAAAGTACTTTCTTTTAATGGTGTAAAAAAGTAGTATTTTCTTTTATTTTAACATAACGCTTACTTTCTTTTTATGACGTTGAACAAGTATTATCTTTCATTTCAACAAAATTAGTACTTTATTTTCTTGTTGTAGAAAGAGTACTTCATTTTTTAACAAAAAAAATGAGTATTTTATGTTTAGTTATGAAACTCAAATTTCATCATTGTTCTTGTGTGAAAATTAAATAGCACATTAGTCTCTTTTGGTTTGTATGAATTTTTAAAAGAATAATTAAATTCTTGAAAAGAATAGAGTCCTGAAAACGTTGGTATTTGTTTGTTTGTTTGTTTTTTTGGAGGGGGTGGGTGGGGTGGGTGAGGCACAAGAAACATGGGGATTTGATGGAAGGGGGGTGAGAAGAGTAGCATAAAAAAATATTTTCCTACAAAATTGTTCTACTCTCTAACCAAACACTAGAAATTTTTTGGAAAAAATCTTTCACTCACAAACCGAACAATGGAAAATAAGTGATAAAACCATTCATTCTTCAGGAAAATATATATTTTTCAAGCAAATATTTTCCATGTAAAATATTTTCCTTCGTACCAAACACACTCTCAGGTGATTGATTTTTGGATCAATGTTTAAATTATTATTTTTGTGCATTTTGCTCTTTATTTACTTTAATATTTATGCGAAAGACTGATTGATTTTCAAACTCGTAAAAGTAAATAAGTTGTTTCTATTGTTCTTCTTTTCTATTGTTTGTAGTAGTGTAGGACAGAAGATGAACTTCTCAACCACGGACCACAAACTTGAAATTCAACATATTGTTCTAAAATTTCACTTGCGTAAGTTTGAATCTATCTGGAGTTTCAGTTTTGTATAAGTACCATACCACCCATAAAATTATCCTATTATAATTTTCTTTATATATTTTTGGATTGAAATTATCTAAATTATCCCTATTTTCTCAGGTACCTTTGAAGTTTATTCGTGAGTTTCAATTTCTACTAGTGAAACTCGGGAAGGAGGAAGAGAAGGAGAAAAATAATCGCTTTTTGGAAAAGAAGTTGTTGCGTGCCGCTGATATGTGGAGAATTATTATTACTCAAATATTATTTACTTATAGAAGAATGAATTTATTTCAATTAATTTTGAAACAATGACCAATTATTCCATGGGCATCCATAAAAGTGGCTATTTATTAAAATCGTCCTCAAAATATTGGGGCAAAATATAAAACTGGTCAGTCGGCTGAAACTAATTGCATCAATTAGCTGAAAATATAGTTATCTTTTGTATATAATATACATATCTATCTATATTATATTAAAAGCACGAAAGCCCTTAGCGAAATGTCGTTCGTCTTTTTTACCTTTTTAAAATAGTATTCACACTGGATAAAATAGTCATTTGAATATTTTGCCTAATATTTAGGAATAGAACTTTAATTATTTTCCTAAAAGTTAAAAATAGTCATTTAATTATTCGCAAGTATTTAAGATTTTAAAATTAATTAAAACTTTTGTTATTAAGTCTTTCTTTATTTGAATTATGTAAAATCTTTTAATATTTAGGAATTCAAAATTAAATAAAATTTTACTTATTTATATTCTCCCCTTATTTGAATTGCATAGACTCTTAAATGATAGAACTTCCAATTTTTATTATCGAATATTATGAGTCCCAAATTATTTGAGGTTAAAAATTGTGTCTCCAGCTTCAGTGCGTTGAGGCAATGTTAGACGACTGTTAAATATGTTTATGGTTTCCTAATAAAGAACATGAGTTAGAGTATTTATCATAAATACAATAACTTTTTTATTAATTTTTTTAATGTTTAAGACTTTACAGTCCACTAAATTATTTATTAAATTCTGTCTATTTTGGTAAATTTTAATATTTAGTACTTTAAAATAAACTAAAAGTGTAATTACTTTATATGAATTACTTTCTTAATTGAAAATAAACATAATTGTAATTCTTTCCATGCTACTGCAAATATTCAAACATGGGATACCTAAACATTAAATTTGAGTCAACGAAAAATAAATAGTCCCTTAAAATGTTGAGGTCAAAATGCTAATTAATTATTGAAAGAATACAATTCAATCATTTTCAAAATTGATCATATAAGTAAAATTATCTATACTATATTAAAAGCACGAAAACTCTTAGTGAAATATCGTTCGCCTTTTTTACCCTTCAAAAATAAATTTTACATTGGATAAAATTTCAATTTAATAATTTTTCTAATATTTAGGACTTAGAAATAAACTACAATTATAGTTATTAAGTCATTCTTTATTTGAAATATGTAAAATATTTTAACATTTAAGATTCTAAAATCAAATTAAATTTTAACTCTTATAAACAATTCCTTTTTAAAAATAGGTTTGTTATTTTTGTCTTTTCCCCTAGGGTTTTTTCCCCACGAAAGTCCTAGCTAATTTATACTTTTTAACGGATTCTTGATCAAGAGCATGTCCAAAGGAAGCAAAATAGGTGTTGATAAGTTAGGAATATAATGTTATTACGAGTTTGCTAAAGCCTTTAATTTGCTCATGCAAAGAATATTATAAGATTGATAATAGTATTATATTGATTTAAAATTGAAGTCCTTATAAGGATTTTAAGGTACGTCCATGTATTTCTATTTCAAAATTAAATTCTTTTATTTTTTATATATCTTGCAAATTATATTTGTTTAGTTTGTAGCGTGTGTTTTTTAGTGTCGTTTGTTACTCAATTTAGTGATTTATTTCAATAATTGAGATTAGGTTATTTGATATATTTATTCGGAATGGATTGTATCTTTGTGAAATTTAGTGTGACATGTACCAAATTAGTAGATTTGTCTAATGAGCGAAGGTATTACTAAATTTAGTTTGAGTACTGCATGAAGCTAATCATATTTCATATTACAATTGAAGTGAAATTTGTCGAACCAAGCGGGTTGCACATAGCATATTGTTAAGGAGATCTTCAACAAGTTAAAGATGAAGTCCAAATGTAACGATCCGACCGGTCGTTTCGAGAGTTGTAGCCTCGTTCCCCCATTTACTGCTCCGTTTGTGCTTTATAGCTGTTATATGACTTATCAGGTTAGTTGGTTTGGGTTCAGAGAGATTTCGGAATGAATTGAGACATTTAGTTTCATAATGGAAAGCTTAAGTTGGAAAAGTCGATCGGATATTGACTTATGTGTAAACGACCCCGTATTTGAATTTTGATGGTTTCGTTGGGGGATTTTGGACTTAGGAGTATGTCCGGATTGTGATTTGGAGGTATGTAGTTGAATTAGGCTTGAAAATGGCGAAAGTTAAATTTTTGGGAAGTTTGACTTGGAGTGGACTTTTTGATATCGAGGTCGGATTCCGATTCCGAAAGTTGGAGTAGGTCTGTGTATCATTTGTGGCTTTGCGTGCAAATTTTGAGGTCAATCGGACGTGATTTGATAGGTTTCGGCGTCATGTGTTGAGTATGGAAGTTTCAAAGTTCATTGGGCTTGAATCTATGTGCAATTTGTGTTTTCGATGTTGGATGAGGTGATTTAATGGTTCGACTAAGTTCGTATGATATTTTAATACTTGTTGGTATGTTTGGTTGAGGTCCCGAGGGCCTCGAGTTGATTTCGGGTGGTTAACGGACCAAGGTTTGAAGTTGAAGAATTGCTAAAGATTTGCAACTGTTGGTGTAATCGCACCTGCGGATTGGGAACCGCAGATGCGAGCCCGCAGAAGCGGGAAGGGAGCCGCAGAAGCGGGTCAGGAAGGAATTGGCAGAGGTCGTAGGTGCGAGGTCCTTTCCGCACCTGCGAGGCGAGGCCGCAGATGCGGCAAAGAGGGCGCATAAGCGGAGTGTGAAGGAGTTGATGGGTGTAGACTGCTTCCGCATAAGCGAATCATGAGCCGCAGAAGCGCCTCCGTAGGTGCGAGACCTGGAGCGCAGGTGCGAGCCCAGGTGAGTTAAGTAACTTTCACAGGTGCGGAGTTTTCACCGCAAAAGCGGAAATGCAGGAGCGGATTTTGGGACCACAGGTGCGGTTTTACTAGGCAAAACGTATAAACATAAGGGCTCGCGATTTTCTTCATTTTCTAATGTTTTGAGCTCGGATTGTGGAGGTTTTTGAGAGGATTTTCAAGGGGATTCTTGAGATAATTTCCTTGTGTTCATCTTTCTTCAATAATTATGTTTCCCTACTGAGTTTCCACCTAATTGGTGTGTTTTTAGGTGTAATTTCGGGGTTTGAGGCTAGGGATTGGAGAGTTGATTTTGGGAATTTGAATGGCCAGTTGGTGTCGGATTTTGATGAATTTGGTATGACTAGACTCGTGGATGGATGGGCTTTCGGATTTTGTGAGTTTAGTTGGATTCCGAGACATGGGCCCAGGGGGCGGTTTTGAACCAATTTCGAATTTTGAGTTATAACTTAGTAATTTCATGTAGAATTGATTTTTTAGCCCGTATTAATTGTATTGTACTGTTTGTGGCTAGATTCGGGTCATTTGGAGGTCGATTTGTGAGGCAAAGGCGCATTGGAGTAGGGATTTGCTCGAATTAAGGTAAGTAACACTTCTAAACTTGGTTCTGAGGGTTCGAACCCCACCCCCAAACTTATGTGTTATGTGATTAGTATTGAGGAGACACACATGCCACGTGACGGGCGTGCACCGTGAAAATTGTGACCTGATCGATTCCATGGCATTGTGTAGTAGTTCTATCTTGTTGATATCTGTATTTCCATCATGTGATAAAGTAATTAAGCTGTCACTCATGCTAGATATCATGTTTAGGCTTTATGCCGGTACTGTTAGGACATATAGTGGTCGTTTCTTGCTGTTGTCTAACTGATTTCATTTATATTTCATACTCATTCATATTCATTCATTTCATATCATATCTCAGTCTCTGTTGTTGTTTATCGATGCATCATATCATTATTTTTGGGCTAGTATCATGACACTGTGAGCCCGTGAGAGAGACTGGAGAGATTGATGATTGAGCGAGGCCGAGGGCCTGATTATGAGTGACATTTATGGGATCGGGCTGCACATCGCATCAGTTATACTGATTATGATAGCGCTTGGGCTGAAGGAGCCCATCCAGAGTCTGCACACGCACCCAGTGAGCGCGGTTGATTATATTGAGGGATGGATCTTCTCTGGATATGGATCTTATCTGTAATGACCCAACCGATTATTTTAACTTTTAAAACCCCGTTCCCTAAAATAAAACTTTCCATATATGCTTTTAATGATTTATAACTTTTGGAGATGGTTGGTTCGGGATTTGGAAGTGTTTTGGTCGAAATCGGAACACATGGTTCCTTAAGTTGGCTTTAAAAGGCCAAGTTTAACTTCGGTCAATATTTTGAGAAAATGATCCCGGAATAGAATTTTGACGATTCCAACAGCTCCGTATGGTGATTTTGGACTTAGGAGCGTGTTCGGAATTTTATTTGGAAGTCCGTAGTTAAATTAGGCCTGAAATCGCTAAAATAAGAATTTAAGTTTGGAAACTTGACTGGAGAGTTGACTTTTTGATATCAGGGTCGGAATCCAGTTCCGAAAATTTTCATAGCTTCGTTATGTCATTTATGACTTGTGTGCAGAAATTGAGGTCAATCAAACTTGATTTGATAGGTTCCGACACCTAATGTAGAAGTTGGAAGTCTTAAGTTTCATTAAGCTTGAATTGGAGAATGATTCGTGGTTTTAGCGTTGTTTGATGTGATTTGAGGTTTCGACTAAGTTCGTATGATATTTTGGAACTTGTTGGTATAATTGGTTGAGGTCCCGAGGGGCTCGGGTGAGTTTCAGACGGCTAACGGATCACTTTTGGCCTTTGGGAGACAGCTGATAGCTGCTGGTATTTTTCTTCTGATTTCCTTATACGCGATCGCGTAAGTTGGTCTACGATCGCGTAGGGTAATTTGGGCAGAGGTGAATTTGTTCTTCGCGATCGCGTGAATGGGGTTGTGATCGCGTAGGCTTAATTTGGGCAGCTAGAAATATTGTTCTATGTGATCGCGTGAAAACGTCCATGATCGCGTAGGTTGGGCCAGTCTGTGCATCGCGATCGCATGAGAAAGTTTGCGATCACGTAGAAGGAATCACAGGGCAGAGAGTTTAAGTTCTGAAAATGGGATTTCGTCCCATTTTCCATTTTTAACGAGTTAGATCTCAGATTTTGACGATTTTTGGGAGATTTTCAGAGAAAATAATGGGGTAAGTGTTCTTAACTCAATATGTGTTAAATTACCCGAATCCATCACTGTTTTTATCATTTAATTGGTGAATTGAGTTGGAAAAGTTGGAAAACCCTCTTGGATAAATTTTAGGATTTGAGGGCCGAATTGTTATCGGAATTTAGTGATTTTGGTATGGGTAGACTCTTGGTTGAGTGGGCGTTCATATTTCGTAAGTTTTGCCGGATTCCGCGACGTGGGCCCGACGGACGAATTTTTAATTAATTTTGGACTTTTATTGAAAAATATAGTATTTTCTTATAGAATTGATTCCTATAATTTTTAGTGATTGTATTGAATTATTTGGGCTAGATTCGAGCTAGACAAAGTTGGATAATCGTGGAAAAGGCCTTCTATTGGATTATATTTGGAGCAAATTGAGGCAAGTCTCTTGTCTAATCTTGTGAGGGAAAAATTACCCCATAGGTAATTAAAGTAATAATTGTTGCTAATTGTGGGGGTTACGTACGTACGAGGTGACGAGAGTCCGTGCGTAGCTATTATTAATGCTAAAGTTCGGGTAGTTTATGACTCAAAGCATGAATTATTTGTGTAAATTATATTCTTTGTTTAATTAATATTATTTGATATATATATTGTGAATTGTTAGATAAAAATATTAAAGGATGGAAATCTCATATACTTAATTTTCTGTTTAAATTAATTAATTGTTAAGAGAAATTATTCTTCCTCCTGAATTTATCTTATAATAAATATACTCTCCTTCCGGAGGTACATAAGAAAATGTCTTCCTTTCTTGTGGAGCGAGCAAAATGCCTCGGCATGATAGATGCATCTATGGATCGTGTCGCACGTCCCTCGGCAGTGTACACGGCATTCTGGATCGGACCGTATGACCTCGGCAGAAATCGTGCTTAATAATAATAATTACACGATATTTTGATAGTTTATTGTAGCTTGTGAAGCTAATTGATAAATTAAAAATATTTGGAATTTAAAGAATTATTATTCCTGCTTGTTAAGGAATTATTGTTATTCCTGTAAATGGGACTAATTGATAAATTTGGAAATTTACTAAAATTGAAGGAATTTAATTAATATATTGAGAATTGTTGCATTTGAAGGAATTTAATTATTTGTGTTGGTTAAATAAATTATTATAAATTCTGTGAATCATGCTGATTTAGATATTCTAATTTTATTTCAATTATTATTATTGACCCATAATGAGTGTCAAAGTCGGTCATCTCGTCTCTACCACTTCGAGATTAGGCTTGATACTTACTGGGTACACGTTGTTTACGTACTCATACTACACTTGCTCCACTTTTTGTGTAGGACCTGAGCCAAGTACTAGTGGGAGACCTATCGTCTTACACCCACGTTATCCAGGGGCATAGTGGTGAGCTGCCTTTCTGAGCCGGTCTGCAGCTACTAGTGTCTCTCCTTGTATTTTTTATTCTGTCTATTTTTATTTCAGACAGTACTTGAGGTTTTGTATAATCCACTAGATGCTCATACACTTGTGACACCAGGTCTTGGCACACACATTGGTTGAATTAAGAGTTGCTTATTTTTTTGGTTATTTTAAATTACTAGTTGTCTTGTCTAACTGTAGTGTTGGGCGCCATCACGACCTATAGGTAAAATTGGGTCGTGACAATATGGTATCGGAGCATTAGGTTCACGTAGGTCTCACAAGTTATGAGCATACCTAATAGAGTCTTGCGGATCGGTACGGAGACGTCTGTACTTATCTTCGAGAGGCTATGGGGTGTTAGGAAACTACCTTTCTTCATATTCCATCATGCAATTAATGCAGTACTAAATATCCTTCTCTTATTCTCTCACAGATAGTGAGAACGCGTTCTAATGAGGTTCCAGACCAGGGAAGAGCTACTCCCCCAGTTACTAGAGGCTGAGGGAGGGCTCCAACCTATGGTAGAGGGCGAGGACGTCCCAGGACTGTTCCAGTTATGCCGCCAGTGGGTCCAACAGAGAATCCCATTATTGAGGAACAAGGTGAGGTGACTGTGGCAGAGCCAGCTCCGGTGGATTTCACATCTACACCAGGATTCCAGGATGTTATGGGTCGTATGCTGCGGTTTATGGACAATATGACTCAGACCGATTTATTTCCGGCAGACCCAGCCACATCTCAGGCGGGCGGGGGAGCACAGACCCCAACCACGTAGGCTCATGAATAGACAGCTGTTGTATATCATACCTAGGGTGCACTACCTGTGGGTGGAGCCCAGCAAGTGGCAGCAGCTACACCTGAGCCCAGGCCAGCTGCAGCCGTTGATCCTCAGAAACCATTGGACAGATGGACTAGACTACATCCTCCTGTCTTTGGGGGTGAGCGACATGAGGATCCCCAGGATTTCATTGATCAGTGCAAGGATAGACTGTACAACATGAGGATATTGGAGTCTCATGGGGTAGACTTTTGCTACTTTCCAACTAGAGGGCAGAGCCCGTAGATGGTGGCAGTCTTATATTCTTGGCAGACCAGCAGATTCTCCTCCCATAACTTGGGACAAGTTCACCTGTATCTTCCCAGACAGGTATATTCCACCCTCTCATAGGGAAGAGTTGAGGTTTCAGTTTGAGTAGCTCCAACAGGGTCAGATGTCAGTGGCCGATTATGAGGTGAGGTTTTGTGAGTTAGCTCGCCATGCACTTATGATACTCCCTACTGAGGCGGAGAGAGTGCGGAGGTTTGTTGCGGGTTTACATGCTGTCATTCAGGCCATTATGGCTTGAGAGGCTGAGATAGGTACTTCTTATGATCTAGTCGTGGAGATAGCCTGCGGGATTGAGGGTGTACGTCAGCGTAGCCGAGAGCAGGTTACTAGAGATAAGCGGTTTAGGTATTCTGGAGAGTTCAAAGGTGCTCCATCTGGGGGCAGAAGTCAGTTCGTGAGAGGGAAGTCTAGCAGGCCCCCATATCCAGCACCACCGCCTCCTCGAGGTGCTCCAGTGCGACACTATCTTAGTGTTATACCAGAGAGTTCTTATCGCCCACCAGCTATTCAGGGTCCTCCCAATGGGTATTCAGTTCCCCAGGGCCAGACTCTTAGTCAGCAGCCCATCACACCGAATAGTTGTTATGAGTGCAGGGATCCCAGTCACATACAGAGATTTTGCCTCAGGCTTCAGGGTAAGCTAGTGCAACAGGGTCAGCAGCTATGATTACCGGACCAGTTGCTCCACCAGTTGTCCGACCACCAAGAGGTAGAGGACATGTGGGTAGGGGCCATCCTAGAGGCGGAGGTCAGCCAAGCGGAGGCCAGCCAGTTGGCGCTCCAGCTCGGTTCTATGCTTTTCTGGCCCGACCAGATGCAGAGGCCTCAGATGCCGTGATTACAGGTATTATTTCTGTTTGCGGCAAAGATGCCTCAGTATTATTTGATCCAGGATCTACGTATTCATATGTTTCATCTTTATTTGCTCCATTCCTGGGTGTTTCTCGTGAGTCCTTGAGTACTCATGTTTATGTGTCCACTCATGTAGGTGATTCTGTTATTGTGAACCGAATCTACCGGTCCTGTATTATTACATTCCGTGGTTATGAAACTAGAGAAGATCTTCTATTACTTGAGATGACCAATTTTGAAATTATTTATGACTTGTGTGCAAAATTTGAGGTCAATCGAACTTGATTTGATAGGTTCCGACACCGAATATAGAAGTTGGAAATCTTAAGTTTCATTAAGCTTGAATTGGAGGATGATTCGTGGTTTTAGCGTTGTTTGGTGTGATTTGAGGGTTCGACTAAGTTCGTATGATGTTTTGGGACTTGTTGGTATAATTGGTTGAGGTCCCGAGGGGCTCGGGTGAGTTTCGAACGGCTAACGAATCACTTTTGGCCTTTGGGAGACTGCTGATAGCTGCTAATATTTTTCTTCTGATGTCCTTATATGCGATCGCGTAAGTTGGTCTGCGATCGCGTAGGGTAATTTGGGTAGAGGTGAATTTGTTCTACGCGATCGCGTGAATGGGGTTGCGATCGCGTTGGCTTAATTTGGGCAGCTGGAAATATTGTTCTATGCGATCGCGTGGAAATGTCCGCGATCGCGTAGGTTGGGACAGTCTGTGCATCGCGATCGCATGGCATTGTTTGCGATCGCGTATGGGAAACTCGAGAGAAAGCTGGGCCACGTGTTTGTACTACGCAATCGCATGAAGAGGGATGCGATCACGTAGAGTTGGAATCTTGTGCATCGCGATCGCGTGGCATTGTTTGCGATCGCTTAGGGTTATTTTTTGTCAGTAAACATTTGTGCTACGCTATCGCGTAAGGAAGTACGCGATTGCGCGGAAGGAATCACTGGGCAGAGAGTTTAAGTTGTGACCCATTTTCCATTGTTAACGATTTGGAGCTCGGATTTGGACAATTTTTGGAAGATTTTCAGAGAAAACAACGGGGTAAGTGTCCTTAACTCAATATTTATTAAATTACCCTGATCCATCACTGTTTTTATCATTTAATTGGTGAATTGAGTTGGAAAAGTTTGAAAACCCTCTTGGATAGATTTGAGGATTTGATGGCCGGATTGTTATCAAAATTTAGTGATTTTGGTATGGGTAGACTCGTGGTTGAGCGAGCGTTCATATTTCGTAACTTTCACAGGATTCCGAGACGTGGGCCCCGCGAACGAATTTTTAATTAATATCGAACTTTTATTGACAAATGTAGTATTTTCTTATAGAATTGATTCCTATAATTTTTAGTGATTGTATCGAATTATTTGGGCTAGATTCGAGCCAGATCGAGTTGGATAATCGTGGAAAATGCCTTCTATTGGATTATATTTAGAGCAAATTGAGATAAGTCTCTTGTCTAATCTTGTGAGGGGAAAATTACCCCATATGTAATTAAAGTAATAATTGTTGCTAATTGTGGGGGCTACGTACGCACGAGGTGACGAGAGTCCGTGCGTAGCTACTATTAATGCTAAAGTCCGGGTAGTTTAGAACTCAAAGCATGAATTACTTGTGTAAATTGTATTCTTTGTTTAATTAATATTATTTGATCTATATATTGTGAATTGTTAGATAAAAATATTAAAGGATGGAAATCTCATATACTTGATTTTCTATTTAAATTAATTAATTGTTAAGAGAAATTGTTCTTCCTCCTGAATTTATCTTATAATAAATATACTCTCCTTCCGGAGGTACATAAGAAAATGTCATCCTTTCTAGTGGAGCGAACCGAACGCCTCGGCAGGATAGATGCATCTATGGATCTTGCCGCACGTCCCTTGGCAGTGTACACGATATTCTGGATCGGGTCGTACGACCTCGACATAAATCGTGCTTAATAATAATAATAATTACATGATATTTTGATAGTTTATTGTAGCTTGTGAAGCTAATTGATAAACTGAAAATATTTGGAATTTAAAGAATTATTATTTCTGCTTGTTAAGGAATTATTGTTATTCCTGTAAATGGGACTAATTAATAAATTTAGAAATTTATTGGAATTGAAGGAATTTAATTAATATATTGAGAATTGTTGCATTTGAAGGAATTTAATTATTTCTGCTGGTTAAATAAATTATTATAAATTCTGTGAATCATGCTGATTTAGATATTCTAGTTTTATTTCAATTATTATTATTGACCCATAGTGAGTGTCAAAGTCGGTCATCTCGTCTCTACCACTTCGAGATTAGGCTTGATACTTACTGGGTATACGTTGTTTACGTACTCATACTATACTTGCTGCACTTTTTGTGCAGGACCTGAGGCAAGTACTAGTGGGGGACCTATCGTCTTACACCCACGTTATCCATGGGCATAGTGGTTAGCTGCCTTTCTGAGCCGTTCTGCAGCTACCGGCGTCTCTCCTTGTATTTTTCATTCTGTCTATTTTTATTTCAGACATTATTTGAGGTTTTGTATAATCCACTAGATGCTCATACACTTGTGACACCAGGTCTTGACACACACATTGGTTGAATTAAGAGTTGCTTATTTTCTTGGTTATTTTAAATTACTAGTTGGCTTGCCTAGCTGTAGTACTGGGTGACTGATGGTCTTCTCCTCGGGCTGGATTGGACCTGCTCAGTACTGGGTGACTGATGGTCAGTGATGTATATATTTCGGGATAGATCTTCCCTGGGTCGTATGGTCCATATACAATATTGCGTGATTGAGCATTTGAGAGTGTGAGCACATGAGGTTGTCAGCATGGTGTGTCACATAAAATATGTGCATTGGCATGTAGAAGTAGAGTAGTTATATTATTCATATCATTTAGATTTGATCCACTTTACTATTTTGAGATATCTATCGAACTTGAAAGAATGTCTACGTCTCCGCACTGTCATTTTCTACATTGAATTATGGTGGTTGAGTTAGTCACTACTTTCAGTACAAAGTTTGGCTTTGTTACTTATTGAGTTGGTTGTACTCATGTTACACCCTGCACCTTGTGTGCAGATCCAGGTACTTCCGATTACGGCGGCTGCTGAGTGAGGAGTCGAGATCTCGGAGACTATCGAGGTAGCTGCATGGCGTTCGCAGGCCTTGACTCTCCTTCATTATTTTATTTGTATTACAGTTCTTATTCCTCAGATATTGTAGTAGGTTATATCCCGGTGTAGATGCTCATGTACTCGGTGACACCCTGGTTTTGTGAGAGATTTGTATTGCGTTGTGGTTTTATTTCGAGTTTTAAAGGGTTTTCTTAAATATTAACTGTTTTCTTTTAATTTTCAAAGCTTTTATTTGGTTGAACTGGTTGAGTAGTTGGCTTGCCTAGTTTCACGATAGGCGCCATCAGGATGGTTAGTTTTGGGTCGTGACAAGTTGGTATCAGAGCCTAGGTTACATAGGTCTCACGAGTCATGAGCAGGTTTAGTAGAGTCATGCAGATCAGTACGGAGACGTCTGTACTTATCTTCAAGAGGTTACCGAATGATGTCGCCCAAATTCACACCACTGATTGGGATTGTGAAACGGTCGATGTAGCTATAATTACCCAACGTGAGACGATATCGATTCCACAGAGAGCTTATATTGGATTAGGTATATATCTAGACTAGGTATATGACGTGCCCAAATTGCACTTCCACATAATTGGTTGTTTCTTCCTACTTCTAAAAAGTATACTATTGTTTGTAAATGAAAAGTTAAGGACGATATTTTTGGTATTGTTGTTTTTCAAGTTGATAAAAGATCTAGGGTCGTAATTTTCACCTAGGTGGTTACCTAACGGATTGTGGGTTTTAGGGCATTTGATTGATCGGAGTGTAATATAGCAATCACACGCAATTTCCCACTCTATACCTCTCGGTAGTTTGAATGGTTTTGCCCAATTTGGCTTTCTCAAGTCCAAATGGGTAATTCACAAAACTAATGATAGATGCTCAAGTCGAGTCTTACTATCTCTAGATTTGACCCTTTAATTGGGGCTATCAATTTCTTGAATTCACCCCAATTCCTTATTAGCCAAGTTTTTCTAGACTTAGTCTCTCTTTCTCAAGTAGAGACCAGGTCAATTAGGCCTGAATCAATGTTTGCAATCATTAATTCTTAAATTCAAGCAAGAACTAGGCTAAATATAATACACTCAATCACAAACAAGCCCCAAACTAAACACCCATTACGCACCCACACTAGGGTTGGGTCTCAACCCTAGCTAAGAATTTAGCTACTCATAGGAAAAATTGAAGAAACTAAGGAAGAAACTAAGATTAAACTCAAAATAGATGATTAAGGGAAGAAAATCTAATGTTAAAAGGATAAACTATTACAAAGTTACCCAAAACAGTAAGGGAAAAAAACAGCTATCTACTTTCAGGTGTTCAAACTTGACCTAAATTTGACAAAAAGATCTATTTATACCCAGCTGAAATTATCGGATAAAATTTTCCTTGCAGAGGTTGTGCGGCCGCACAATTCTGTGTGCGGTCCGCACTTTAAAGCTGGCTTGACAGGATGGACTCCTGCAGCCGCACAATTTTGGGGTGCGGCCGCACTTCTTCATATTTTGCGGACCGCACATTTCTGAGTGCGGACGCACTCTTGGACTTGAGCTGGACATGGGAGATTTCTGCGGATCGCACATTTATGAGTGCGACCGCACTTTTGCATTCTGCGGCTGCACAATAATAGTGCAGTCCGCACTTCTTCAGGGACCCAAAACAACATCTCTCTAAACCTCGTCTTCTGCGGCTGCACAATAATTGTGCGGTCCGCACTTTGCGAAGGGAATTTGTCAGTGGTTCTTCATAGTCTGTGGCCGCACACAGTATTGTGCGATTCGCACTTTGCTCTTTACTGCTTTATTTTGGTCCTTGTCCAATTTTACTCCTTCTTGAGTTGGCTTCCATCTCTTTGGCTTATTTCCTAATATTTTTGCAAGAAAGCACATTTCATTAGTTCTCGGGAATACCTTTAAGCATTTTTGAGCTAAAACAAAAGTAAAATAGTGTAAATAAGTGGTCAAAATCCCTACTTATCACCGAACCCCTACGAAATTTCACATTCTTGTATTCTTGTCGTGCGAATTTGTTTATTCCGTTAACTAAACTTCTGTTATTCTATTCTCTCACAGATGGCGAGGACACGTACTACTGCGCAGGATGGACGACCACCAGTACCACCAGCTAGGGCCGCGATAGGCCGAGGTCGCGGTAGGGGCAGGGTGCAGCTCGTACAGCAGCTAGAGCAGCACCTGCTAGCGGTGGGCGTCAGTCGGTTATTATTAAAGTACGGTTCAGTTTATCGATTTTCAATTTTGTAATATTAATAACCAAATCAAACCAAAATATTTACAGTCCGGTGCAGTTTTTTCAAGGCTCAGTTCGGTTATTTCTGGTTTAGTTTTTCGGTTATTAACGGTCCAAGATTTTTATATCCGATGTAGACTACGGATCTTTAGTTGTAGAAAATTCTTTCACTGTTTCTAGTTGGCAGTCCAGTGGTTATATCTTGGATTTACTTCTAGTTTGGTCATAAACTTCCAGTCCAGTGGTTATTCTTTCATTGTTTCGGTCATAAACTTCCAGTTCTTTCACTGTTGTTCTGTGTAAACTTCCAGTTCTGGTGCCAAATCAACTACAAGTTCTCTTTTCAATTACAAGTGATAATAACCAGATAAGTACAAAAAGGGTCCCCCTCCTCCTCCCCCCTCCCCCCCCCCCCCACAAATAAAAACTATATATACAAATAACATGCTAACAAGCAGGAAGCTTTCCAATCAAACCATTTAAGAAACTACCTTCCACATCATAAGATTCATTATGAAGGCTCCAGTCACCGAGTAATAAGCAAACACAGTTTAGCTAAAACTCGCAGCTACCAAAGTCCAAAACAAGTCTAGAAATACCATCACCAAACAACAAAACAGTGGCAAACTAATCACAAGCCACAAAGTAAGTCTAGAAAATGATACTTAAAGTATTAAATACGAATCACTAGATGAGGAATGAGACACTTCTTAATATGCTTCACTAAGCCAAAAGTGCCATAATACTTTGGATGACAATTATAAATTCGACCACAATGAAGGCACTTTGCTTTGCGGGCTTCTTCATTTACTTCAACTAGCTCAAAATGTTCCCAAATAGGCGATCTAGCTTTAGGACCACGAGGCATAGTTGAACCTACAAAAAAAAAAAAAGAAGATCATAAGTTAATAAAATATTTTTAATTATAAATAACAAAAGGATATCATAAAACAAGCAAATCTTTAAAATTACCACTTGTTCAAACTATGCATCAACAATGCTAGTATCTCTTTCAACAATGCAAGTTTCTCTTCTGCCTTTACCATATCTAAATATAATTTGATAAAGTGTGTCATTTAGACTTACAAAGTAAACTAATTTTCACTAAAACACTCATAAAACGCAAAATCTTACCAAGTTCAATTTGCTCAAAAAACTCCAAATCTTCTTCAACATTAATAGGAGTACCCTCAGAATTAAAAATGCAAACTGGTACTCAGAAATAAGGTAAATTTTTTACACCAAATAGCAAATCTTACGCATAAAATTCATAGAATTCTAGGGATTTTGGGAATACAAAAATACATAATTGGAACACTACCCTAAACTAACGGCCCAGGTCTTGCACGGAAGGGTACTTAATTTAACATATGCCCCTTTTGATACCAAAAAATGCCTTATATATCTGTTAAATAAGGTAAGAAAGTACAAAAGTTGGAAGACAAAGAAAACATCTACCCCTTTTGATACCAAAAAATTCTAGAATTCATTTGCTATTTGAAGGGCATAACCAAATTTTACATCAAATAGCAAAAATAATTTAATTGATGATTGGGAGGGAACTCCTATATAAAAGTGGTTCACCAAAAGGTACAAGATCTACACCAAAATTGAATGAGCGATGAGGGAAAACTGAAAAGGAACTCAGAAGAAGGAGGTAACCACTAACCTAAGGAAGAAGGATGAGCGACGAGCTGAGGAAGAAGGCGTCACAGGCTCCCAGCCGACAGCAGTCGGCAACACTGCAACAGTCGCACAGAGGACTAGAGGAGGAACCCTAATTTCTGATTTCTAAGAAAGGGAATAAGGGTAAGGGAAGATTAGGAAGTGGGAAGTAACGTAAGTCACTAAGTCTTAGGTTAGGCTTCATATGGGTTTGGGTAAATTGGGTGCGCTTCAGATGGGTATTGAGATTCAAATGGGTAATAAGTTTTGGACTCTCAAGAACCCATATGTTCAAACCTATTTTTCTCAACTCATACCCAAAATTACAGTTTTTTGGTTTAACCGAAAACCGAAATACCAAAATCATAAACCGCACCGAAAAACCAAAATTTAATAATTTAAAAATTGCGCACCGATCGAATAATCGATTAAACCAAAACCGAAAAACCAAAATTCACGGTTCGATTGATTTTTTTGGTTCGGTCGATATTATGCCCCACCCCTAGCACCTACAGACCTACCAGTCGCTCCACCTAATGAGCAGATACACGATATAATTGATCCATGGGGCTAGCTCAAGCACTAGCTGTGCCTATTGTGATTCCAAGCCTTCAGGAGGCTTTGGCCCAGATATTGACAGTTTGCACTGGCCTTGCCCATGTGGTTTCGGCTCAGGTCGCACCTGCCACTTCTCAGGCCAGGGGAGGTACTCATACCTCTGTTGCCCATACTCCAGAACAGGTAGTGCAGGGACTTCAGATACCGGGGGTACTACCATCCCAACCGGTTGCAGCTGCTCAGGCCTCGGTAGTCCCTGTTATGGCTGATGATGAGCAGAGGAGACTTGAGAGATTTGGGAGGCTTCGACCTCCATCATTTAGCAGTGCTGAGTCAGAGTATGCTCAGGGCTTTCTGGATAAGTGCGAGTAGATGCTTCGGACAGCAGGTATTTTGGAGACCAGTAGGGTCTCGTTCACTACTTTTCAGTTTTCTAGGGCTGCCTTCAGATGGTGGGAGGCTTATGAGAGGCGTAGGCTGGTCGGTGCAGCACCACTTACATGACATGAGTTCTCCGCTCACTTCTTGAAGAAGTTCGTGTCGTAGTCTCGCAGAGAAGAGTTGTGCAGACAGTTTGAGAAACTTTGTCAATATGGCATGTACGTGACGTAATACGAGATGAGGTTTTCTGAGTTGGCTCGTCACGCAGTTTGGCAAGTTCCCATTAATAGAGAGGGGATTCGGAGGTTCATCGATGGCCTCACATATCAATTGCGGTTGCTTATGACTAGGGATGGGGTATCTGGTGCTACTTTTGATGAGGTTGTCGATATTGCTCGGCAGATAGAGATGGTCAGCAACCAGGAGCGGGTTGAGAGGGAGGACAAGAGGCCTAGCGGGTGATATGGCCTCACATATCAATTGCGGTTGCTTATGACTAGGGATGGGGTATCTGGTGCTACTTTTGATGAGGTTGTCGATATTGCTCGGCAGATAGAGATGGTCAGCAACCGGGAGCGGGTTGAGAGGGAGGACAAGAGGCCTAGGGGGTCAGGAGGTTTTAGTGGTGTTCCTTCTGGAGGTCAGTTCCACCACGACAGGGGTCGTCCTTATAGGTATGCTCAGACGGCTCATCCAGTTCACCATGGTGCATCATCCGACCACGGTTCATACAGTACACATCAGGGCCAGTCATCTCTCAGTGCCCTTCCAGCTCAGAGTTCATCCCATGCACCTTCAGTTTAGGGCTCGTCAGCACCGCGTTCTTCTAGTGGGTATTCTGGTGCTCGGGGCTCCCTCCAGTCCCCACTGCCATTCGCAGGGAGGGGTTGTTTCGAGTGTGGAGATATGGGTTATATCAAGAGGTATTGTCCTCGCCTTACGGTAGATCCAGCTCAGCAGATGAGTCAGCCTACTACTTTAGCACCCATTACTTCACCACCCGCCCAGCCAGCTCGGGGTGGAGCTCAGTCAGTTAGGGGTCACCCTAGAGGAGGAGGTCGATCAAGTGGCGGTCAGGCCTGATTCTATGTTATTCCTGCCAGACCAGATGTTGTTGATTCAGACGCAGTGATCATAAGTATTGTCTCAGTTTGCCACAGGGAGGCCTCTGTACTATTTGACCCTGGTTCTACTTATTCATATGTATCATCATATTCTATTCATGTCTCTAAGCCGGTGGGCGATACTATTATTGTAGACCATGTATATCGGTAGTGTGTAGTGACCGTTGGGAGTCTGGAGACTAGAATTGATCTTTTGTTGCTTAGTATGGTTGATTTTGACGTGATCTTGGGTATGGATTGGTTGTCTCCATGTCATGTTGTTCTAGATTGTCACGCTAAGACTGTGACATTGGCGATGCCATGGTTGCTTAGGGTTGAGTGGAGAGGTTCTCTAGACTATGTTCCCAGTAGAGTGATTTCATACTTGAAGGCCCAGTGGATGATTGGGAAGGTTTTTTAATCTTATTTGGTATTTATATGGATGTTAGTGCTGATACTCCCACTATTGATTCTGTTCCGGTGGTGCGGGAGTTTTCGAACGTATTTCTTGCAGACTTGCCGGGCATGCCGCCCGACAGGGATATTCACTTCGGTATTGACTTGGTGCCGGGGTGCCGGGCACTCAGCCTATATCTATTCCACCATATCGCATGACACTAGCTGAGTTGAAGGAATTGAAGGAACAATTTCAGTAACTCCTTGATTAGGGGTTTATTCGGCCTAGCGTGTCACATTGGGGTGCACCAGTTCTGTTTGTGAAGAAGAAGGATGGTACTATGAGGATGTGCATTGATTATAGGCATTTAAACAAAATTACAATCAAGAACAAGTATCATTTTCCGCATATTGATGATCTGTTTGACCAGCTTCATGGAGCGAGGGTGTTCTCTAAGATTGATTTCAGGTCTGGGTATCATCAGTTGAAGATTCAGGATTCGTATATTATAAAGACAGCCTTCAGGACCTGTTGTGGTCATTATGAGTTCCTTGTGATGTCTTTTGGGCTGACCAACGCCCCAGCAACATTCATGCATCTAATGAACAATGTGTTTCAACCTTATTTCGACTCGTTTGTTATAGTGTTCATTGATGATATCCCGGTGTACTCTCGTAGCCAAGAGAAGCATGCCCAACACTTGAGGATTGTGTTGCAGCGGTTGAGGGAGGAGAAACTTTATGCCAATTTCTCCAAGTATGAGTTTTGGCTCACCTTAGTGGCATTCTTGGGGCACGTGGTGTCCAGTGAGGGTATTCAGGTGGATCCGAAGAAGATAGAGGCAGTTCATAGTTGGCCCAGACCGTCCTCAGCTACGGAGATTCGGAGCTTTCTCGGCTTGGCCGATTATTATCTTCGCTTTGTGGAGGGTTTCTCGTCTATTGCATTTCCCTTGACCAAATTGACCCAAAAGTGTGCTCCTTTCAGGTGGTCGGATGAGTGTGAGGAGAGCTTTCAAAAGCTCGAGACTGCCTAAACCACAACTCCAGTTCTAGTTTTACCATCAGCTTCAGGCTCTTATACAGTGTATTGTGATGCTTCTCGGATAGGCATTGGGTTTGTGTTGATGCATGAGGGTAGAATGATCGCTTATCCTTCACGTCAGTTGAAGCCTCACGAGAGGAACTACCATGTTCATGATTTGGAGTTAGCTGCCATTGTTCATGCATTGAAGGTTTGAAGGCATTATCTCTACGGTGTGTCTTGTGAGGTGTTTACGGATCATCAGAGTCTCCAGCACTTGTTTAAATAAAAGGATCTAACTTTGAGGCAGCGGAGATGGTTGGAGCTGCTCAAGGACTATGATATCACCATTCTGTATCATATCGCGAAGGCCAATATGGTGGCTGATGCCTTGAGTAGAAAGGCGGTGAGTATGGGTAGTCTTTCATTCATTCCCTTTGGAGAGAGACCTCTTGTAGTTCATGTTTAGGCTTTGGTCAACCAGTTCGTGAGACTGGATATTTCAGAGCCCAGTCGGGTTCTAGCCTGTGTGGTTTCTCGGTCTTCCTTATATGATAGCATCAGAGAGCGCCAGTATGATGATCCCCATTTGTTTGTCCTTAAGGACACGGTTCAGCACGGTGATGCCAAATATGTGACTATTAGGGATGATGGGGTATTGAGGATGCGGGATCAGATTTGTGTGCCCAATATGGATGGCCTACGTGAGTTGATTCTTGAGGAGGCCTACAGTTTGCGGTATTCCATTCATCCGGGTGCTGCGAAGATGTATCAGGACTTGAGGCAATACTATTGGTGAAGAAGAATGAAGAAGGATATAGTAGGGTTTATAGCTCGGTGCCTTAACTGTCAGCATGTGAAGTATGAGCATCAGAGACCAGATGGATTTCTTCAGAGGTTAGGGATTCCAGAGTGGAAGTGGGAGCGGATCACCATGGATTTCGTACTTGGGCTCCCACGGACTTCGAGGAAGTTCGATGCTATTTGGGTGATTGTGGATAGGCTAACCAAGTCCATGTACTTCATTCCAGTTGGTACTACTTATTCTTCAGAGCGGTTGGCTGAGATTTACATCCGAGAGTTCGTCCGCCTTCACGGTGTGCCAGTGTCCATCATTTTAGATCGAGGCACGCAGTTTACATCACAGTTCTGGAGAGCAGTACAGCGAGAGTTGGGCACCCAGGTTGAGTTGAGCACAACATTTCACCCTCAGACGGACGGACAGTCCTAGCGCACTATTCAGATATTGGAGGACATGCTACGCGCTTGTGTCATTGATTTTGGGGGTTCTTGGGATCAGTTTCTGCCACTCGCAGAGTTTGCCTACAGCAACAGCTACCAATCGAGCATTCAGATGGCTCCGTATGTGGCTTTATATGGGAGACAATGTAGATCTCCGGTAGGTTGGTTCGAGCCGGGGGAGGCTAGACTATTGGGTACTAACTTGGTTCAAGATGCATTGGACAAGGTTAAATTGATTCAGGAGCGGCTTCGCACGACGCAGTCCACACATAAGAGTTATGCCGACAGGAAGGTCCGTGATGTTGCTTACATGGTTGGGGAGAAGGTTCTACTGAAGGTTTCACCCATGAAGGGTGTTTTGAGAATTGGGAAGAAGGGCAAGTTGAGCCCTCAATTCATTGGGCCTTTTGAGGTACTTTAGAGGACTGGAGAGCTGACTTATAAGCTTGCCTTGCCACCTAGCTTGTCGAGTATGTATCCAGTATTTCATGTTTCTATGCTCCGAAGTATGTTGGCGACCCGTCTCATGTTTTGGATTTCAACACGGTTCAGTTGGATGATGATTTGACTTATGTTATGGAGCCGGTGGCCATTTTGGATTGGCAGGTTCGGAAGTTGAGGTCAAAGGATATAACTTCAGTGAAGGTGCAGTGGAGAGGTCAGCCCGTGGAGAAGGCTACTTGGGAGATCGAGCGGGAGATGCGGAGCAGATATCCACGCCTATTTGAGACTCCAGGTATGTTTTTAGACCCGTTCGAGGACGAACATTTATTTAAGAAGGGGAAAATGTAACGACATGGCCATTCATTTCGAGAATTGTAGCCCCGTTCCCCCATTTACTGCTCCGTTTGTGCTTTATAGATATTATATGACTTATCAGGTTAGTTGGTTCGGGTCCAGAGAGATTTTGGTATGAATTGAGACACTTAGTCTCATAATGGAAAGCTTAAGTTGAAAAAGTCAACCAGATGTTGACTTATGTGTAAACGACCCCGGATTTGAATTTTGATGGTTTCGTTAGCTCCGTTGGGGATTTTGGACTTAGGAGCGTGTCCGGATTGTGATTTGGAGGTTTGTAGTTGAATTAGGCTTGAAATGGCGAAAGTTAAATTTTTTGAAGTTTGATTGGGAGTGGATTTTTTGATATTAGGGTCGAATTTCGATTCTGGAAGTTGGAGTAGGTCTGTGGTGTCATTTGTGACTTGTGTGCAAAATTTGAGGTCAATCGAACGAGATTTAATAGGCTTCGGCATCGGGTGTTGAGTTTGAAGTTTCAAACTTCATTAGGCTTGAATCTATGTGTGATTTGTATTTTTGATGTTGGTTGAGGTGATTTGATGGTTCGACTAAGTTCGTATGATATTTTAAGACTTTTTGGTATGTTTGGTTGAGGTCCCTAGGGCATCGGGTTGATTTCGGGGGTTTAACGGACCAAGGTTTGAAGTTGAAGAATTGCAACTGCTAGTGTAATCGCACGTGCGGATTGGGAACCGCAAGTACGAGCCCGCAGAAGCGAGCCTGGAAGGAATTGGCATAGGTCGCAGGTGCGAGGTCCTTTCCGCACCTGCGAGGCCATAGATGCGGTGAAGATGGCGCAGAAACGGAGTGTGAAGGAGTTGAGGGGTGTAGGTTGCTTCCGCAGAATCGAATCATGGGCCGCAAAAGTGCCTCCACAGGTGCGAGACCTAGAGCGCAGGTGCGAGTCCATGTGAGTTAAGTGACTTCCGCAGGTGCGGAGTTTTCACCGCAAAAGCGAATTTTGGGACCGCAGGTGCAGTTTGACTGGGCAGAACATATAAACATAAGGGCTCGCAATTTTCTTCATTTTCTAATATTTTGAGCTCGGATTGTGGAGGTTTTTGAGAGGATTTTCAAGGGTATTCTTGAGGTAAGTTCCTTGTGTTTATATTTTTTCAATAATTATGTTTCCCCATTGATTTTCCACCTAATTGGTGTGTTTTCAGGGGTAATATGGGGGTTTGAGGCTAGGGATTTGGAGAGTTGATTTTGGAGTTTTGAATGGCCAATTGGTGTCGGATATTGATGAATTTGGTATGACTAGACTCGTGGATAGATGGGCTTTTGGATTTTGTGAGTTTAGTTGGATTCCGAGATATGGGCCCAGGGGCGATTTTGAACCAATTTCGAATTTTGAGTTATAACATAGTAATTTCTTATAAAATTGATTCTTTTAGCCCGTATTGATTGTATTGTACTGTTTGTGGCTAGATTCGGGTAATTTGGAGGCCGATTTGCGAGGCAGAGGCGTATTGGAGTAGGGATTTGCTCGGATTAAGGTAAGTAACACTTCTAAACTTGGTTCTGAGGGTTCGAACCCCACCCCCCAAACTTATGTGTTATGTGATTAGTATTGAGGTGACACACATGCCAAGTGACGGGCGTGCGGACGTGCACCGTGAAAATTATGACCTGGTCGATTCCATGGTATTGTGTAGTACTTCTATCTTGTTGATATCCGTATTTTTATCATGTGATAAAGTAATTGAGCTGTCACTCATGCTAGATATCATATTTAGGCTTTATGCCGGTACTGTTGGGACACATAGTGGTTGTTTCTTGCTGTTATCTAACTGATTTCATTGATATTTCATACTCATTCATATTCATTCATTTCATATCATATCTCAGTCTCTGTTGTTATTTATTGATACATCATATCATTATTTTCGGGCTAGTATCATGACACTGTGAGCCCGTGAGAGAGACTGGAGAGATTGATGATTGAGAGAGGCTGAGGGCATGATTATGAGTGACATTTATGAGATCGGGCTGTACGTCGCATCGGTTATACTGATTATGATAGCGCTTGGGCTGAAGGAGCCCCTCCATAGTCTGCGCACACACCCAGTGAGCGCGGTTGATTATATTGAGGGATGGATCTTCCCTGGATATGGAACTTGTCCGAAGCATTATATACTTGGAGATGGATCTTCTCCACGAGCTGGATTAGCCCTGCTCAGTAATGGGTGACTGATGATCAGTGATGTATATATTCCGGGATGGATCTTCCCTGGGCCATATACAGTACTGAGTGATTAAGCATTTGAGAGTGTGAGCACATGAGGTTGTCAGCATGGTATGTCACATACAGCATGTGCATTGGCATGTAGAAGTAGAGGAGTTATATTCTTCATATCATTTAGATTTGATCCATTTTACTGTTTTGAGATATCTATCGAACTTGAAAGCATGTCTACGTTTCTGCACTCATTTTCTACATTGAACTATGCTGGTTGCGTTCGTCACTACTTTCAGTCCAAAGTTTGGTTTTGTTACTTATTGAGTTGGTTGTACTCACGCTACACTCTGTACCTCGTGTGCAGATCCAGGTGCTTCCGGTTACGTCGACTGTTGAGTGAGGAGTCGAGATCTCAGAGACTATTGAGGTAGCTGCATGGCGTTCGCATGCCTTGACTCTCCTTCACTATCTTTATTTGTATTTTAGTTCTTATTCCTCAGACATTGTAGTAGGTTGTATCCTGGTATAGATGCTCGTGTACTCGGTAATACCCCGATTTTGGGATAGATTTGTATTGCGTTGTGGTTTTTTTCGGTTTTTTAAAGGGGTTTCTTAAATATTAACTGCTTCCGTTTAATTTTCAAAGCTTTTATTTGGTTGAACTGGTTAAGTAATTGACTTGCCTAGTTCCACGATATACGCCATCACGACGGTTAATTTTGGGTCGTGATACCAGAATAATAATATGAATTAATGTATGTAGTTCCATTATTGTTTTATGTGTTAAGTTGTTTATAGTTATCTCCTCTTTCTCTCACATTACATCTTGTATTTATTTTTTCATTATTTTGATTCTATTGCCTATTGCATGTATATAACTACGAAGGACTGAAATTAGAAAAGTAGTCTTTGTAAATTAAAATTTTAATATTATTCAAGAGTATTTCTATTGTTAAGCTTGAAAGAAGTTATCACTTTGAGTACAAAGAATTGAGACATAATTTCCCTAATACGATTGGGATTTTATGAGTGAAGAGCTTAGTAGTTATCTTCCTCTTAGCTATAAAATGATGCTTTGTGTTAGTTGGGAATTCACTATTCCAGTGTTCAACCCTGCTCGGAAAAGGAACCTTCACAATAGCTGTTAGGGGTACGAATACCTAATATGGCCTATATGAATACTCCCGTTAATTATTTTATCCTCACTCAAGTATTAAATGTCTGAATAAATATTATGTATTTCAATTGTTAAAAGTCTAAGTGTTTACAGTTTTAACCAACATAGAATTATCTCTTGAAATTGTTTACAACGATATATCGAAATCTGATTGAATTCGTCACTATTATTCCCAATTATAAAGAAACAAATAAGACTCAAATTTCATTAAAAACATTAATTTCTTCAAAAATAATTTCGAATATTTTTGTGATTTGCAATGATGTAATCACAGCTTCCAATCTCAAAGTTGAACAATATTTATGCAATATGGTTCTTCACATGAACAATTATATATTACACTTTTAAGAAGAATATTGATATCAACAATAAAATATTTAATCATGACAAGCGGTCAAAGAGATAGAAGGAAATATACACCAACATATTTTATTATTTATAAGAGGTGCTAGGTGAGATACAACATGATATATTTGTATCTTATCTATATTATTATAAAAGTATAAATACAATGTCGGTTTATAAAAATAACATTATAATATTAACCATAATAACTCATAATAAAAGGGTATAATCGTAATTCTAGATATTAGTCTTATAATCCTATTAGTTTTAGGACACAATACTACATGCTAGGAATCCTACATGATTACTTTTAGGAATCCTATTAGTATAATTACTTTTGGATTGTCTAATTCATTTAAAATTGAACAAGTAAATATCTTTAGTCATTAGGATATACTTCTTAAAAATTCATATTACTAATTTAATTTGAAAACGTATTATAATATCCTATTACTAATTTAATTTGAGTATGTATATATTGTCCAAATCTATTTTAAAAAGGAGAACCTATATTATTATAAAATAATAAATATAATATTAATATACCAAAATAGCCCTAAAATATTAAACAGAAGAACTCATAGGGAAAGGAATAACTACAATAACCTATTTTTTTGGACTACAATACCTTCTATGCTAATTTTTAATATTTAATATTTTGAAATTAATAAAACTTTGTCTATTAAATTCTTATTAAAAATATGTAGGAATGTTTAATAAAATCAAATCCATAAGAATCCTTCGTATTGGCAATACTGTATATCAATGTGCTTTTAAGTATATTCTTATCCATATATTCAACTTTTGTCTTCCGAAACTGTCACGACCCAATTTCACCTATAGGTCGTGATGTCGCCCAACACTACGGCTAGGCAAGCCAACTTAATAAATTGAGCATTCATTGACAAAATTTAAAACCAAGAGAAATAATAAAATCCAAATTCTACCAATGTGTGTGCCAAGACCTGGTGTCACAAGTGTATGAGCATCTAGTAGATTTACAAAACCTCAAATGCCGTCCGAAAATAAAAATAGACAGAATTAAAATACAAAGAGATACACTAGTAGCTGCAGAACGGATCAGAGAAACAAATCACCACTATGTCCCTAGATAGTGTGGGTGTAAGACGATAGGTCCCCCACTAGTACTTGCCTCAGTCCCTACACAAAAAGTGCAACGAGTATAGTATGAGTACGTAAACAACGTGTATCCAGTACGTATCAAGCCTAATCTCGAAGTGGTAGAGACGAGATGACCAACTTTGACACTCACTATGGGGTAATAATAATAATTGAAATACAACTAGGGTATATAAATCAACATGATTTACAGAATTTACAATAATTTATTTAATCAACGAAAATAATTAAAATTCTTCAAATGCAATAATTCTCAATATATTAATTAAATTCCTTAAATTCGAATAATTTCCAATTTATCAATTAAATATTATTTTCAGGAATAACAATTAATTATTTAACAAGCAAGAATAATAATTCATTAAATTCCAAGGATTTTCCAATTTATCAATTAACTTCGCAAGCTGAAATAAGCTATTAAAGTATCGTGTAATTATTATTATTATTAAGCATGATTTCTGCCGAGTACGTACGGCCCGATCCAGAGTGTCGTGTACACTGCCGAGGGACGTAGGACGCGATCCATAGATGCATCTATCCTGCTGAGGCATTCGGCCCGCTCCACAAGAAAGGAGGACATTTTCTTATGTACCTCCGGAAGGAGAGTATATTTATTATGAGATAAATTCGGGAGGAAGGATAATTTCTTTTAACAATTAATTAATTTAAACAGAAAATTCAAACATATAAATTTTTCCATCCTTTAATATTTTGATCTAACAATTCGCAATATATATATATATATATATATATATATATATATATATATATATATATATATATATATATCAAATAATATTAATTAAATAAGGAATACAATTTACATAAGTAATTCATGCTTTGAATCCTCAACTACCCGGACTTTAGCATTAATAGTAGCTACGCACAGACTCTCGTCACCTCGTGCGTACGTAGCCCCCGCAATTATCAATAATCATTCAATTTACTCTTTATGGGGTAATTTTCCCCTCACAAGATTAGACAAGAGACTTACCTCGTCTAAAAGTCCACTTTTCGATTATCGCGTCGCTTAAAATTCTAGATTCAATGCCGAAAAATTCGAAACTATCTAAAAGTTATATAAAATAATTAATATATGTTCAATAATTCGAAACTCATCTATTAAATAAATTACCCTATCCAAAACGGTAAAATTTCTAAAATTCACCCTGGAAATATTCGGATGGAAACGTTACCCATAATCTCAAGAACTCAAATATATAATTTCTACCCAATTTCATAACTATTTTCGTGGTAAAAATCTCATTATTATAAAAATCTAAGTTTTTCACCTAAACATTTGATTTATAAGATTTACTAGTTATAATCTACTTATAACCTATGTATTTAACTCAAGGAGTGTAGAATTAACTTACCTCCAAATTGCTAGTTGAAATATCCTCTCAATAAACTCAGAAATCGCCCAAACATGGAAGAAGAATGGGCAAAAATGGTAAAATCCCGTTCTTTTAAGCGTTCTGTCAAATAGGTCTTTCGCACCTGCGGACAGATTACCGCACCTATGGCTTTCGCACCTGCGGAAAATCCTCGCAGGTGCGAGTTCCACTTGCCTGGTCAATTTTTGCATTTGCGCACAAAGCTTCGCACATGCGCGTTAGCAGGTGCACAAATCGTCCGCATCTACGGTGGATTGCCCCTTCCCTTCTTCCGCTTCTGCGCTCAAAATCTCGCATATGCGAGGGCCACCCCTGCTAGCTTCTGGCGCATCTGCGAATGTTGCACCTGCGACTGGCCAAGCGCAAGTGCTATTCTGACAGTAGCTGGGACCTTCAGTTTTGGCTCCCAACTTCCAACTTGGTCCGAGCCTCGTCCGATTGACACTCGGGGTCCCCGGGACCCCGCCCGAACATACCAACAGGTTTGAAATCATAAAACGGATTCGCTCGAACTCTCGGAACGCGTAAAACAACATCAAATCTAATAATCATACCCTAAACCAAATTGATTCAAACTTAAGAATTTCAAGTTCTTCAAATTACTTCCAATGCACCGAAATATACTTAAACTACTCGGAATGACACGAATTTTTGCGTGCAAGTCTTAAATCACTATACGAAACTATTCCCAAACTCGAAATTCCAAACGGACTTCAATTTCTCAAAAATCTACTCCAAACCAAATTTAAAGAACTTTAAACCTTCAAATAGTTGATTTTTACTATTAAGCGTCAAAACGCTCCCGGGTTATCCAAAACCCGATTCGGATATACGCCCAAGTTTGAAATCATCATACGAACTTATTGGAACCGTCAAATCCCGATTCCGGGGTCGTTTTCTCAAAATGTTGACCAAAATCAAGCTTGTCCATTTAAAGCTAACATAAGGAATCAAGTGTTCCGATTTCAACCCAAACGCTTTCAAATCCTGAACCAACCATTCCCGCAAGTCATAAATCAATAAAAGCATGTTCGGGGAGTTTTGTTTTAGGGAACGGGTTTCTAAAAGTTAAAATGACCGGTTGGGTCATTACAAAAACTAAGGAATATCCTTTTAAATTTGAGTGAAAATAATTTTTAGTATGTTTATGTTTTGCAAATATAATAAATAAAGCAAAAGGGCAAACATCCTAAATAGTGGATTATATTTATCGCAATATATTTTCTTACGCGAACAACTGTATATTGCACTTTCAAGAGGGATATCAAGATCAACAACAAGTGTTTTGGTTAAGGCAGAACAATCAAAGAATTGGGAGGAAACATACACAAAAAAATTATTGTCCACAAATAAGTGTTTGTTAAGATACCATCACATTAAATACTTTTAAATTATAATACATAATTATCTAACTAACCTGACAAAATTGATCATTTGTGTAAGTTTTGATAATATCCTTTTATTTTAAATTCATGTATTATGCTAATGTAACAATATTTTTTGGCATTTAGATGATTGTTGTATTATTATTATACATAAAATTTCTCTTATTAATTAAATTTTATTGTTCCTTAGTATAAATAAATGTTTAAATCATCATGCGCGATTATTAACGTGCAACGCACATTCATAGATACTAGTTTAATAAAATATTTATATTTATAATACTATATTAACTAATATATTTGACGCGGTATACACGTGCAATGCACATACACTAAAACTAGTATATATAAAATAGGAATTTTTACCTTCATATACACTATTTGAAACTTTATTACCCTCCATACTCAAACTTCAATTTAATTACATAAGCATGTACAATTTATCAATTATATACATTTTAGGAATTAAATGAGTATCCCTTTATATTAGGAATTGAATAAGGAATCAATTATTTCTCATCCTCATTCTCTCTCTCTCTCTCTCTCTCTCTCTCTCTCTCTCTCTCTCTCTCTCTCTCTCTCTCTCTCTCTCTCTCTCTCTCTCTCTCGCCTCCCTCTCCTACGCTCTTTCTCTCAATCTCTCATTCTTTGTTCTATCAAAATTAATTTGCTAAACTCGTTAGCCCCTTTTGAGTTCAAATCTCATTCTCAATCTTAAAATTTTTGGCCTACAGTTCATACGACACATTACCAAATAAACTCTCAGCAAAAGCAATACCAAAATCCATGAAAAATAACATATGGCATGTAAATCGTGAACACAAACTCAAGGCATCAATTATTCGTCTCATAGACTCATTTTCACTAGCCAAATTTAGCAAAGCATTCACCAAGCAATTAGACTAATTCCCAGGAATGTTAAACAAATTACACCACATAACTATCACATATTAAATCTAAAGTAAATAATAGAGAAAAGGTTAGAAACAAAACCTCAATTGCTTGTATCTAAAAAGCTCGAACTCAAACAAAATTATTTGAATTCGAATTTGAGTTTTCAAAAATTATTATTTATTTGGATAGGGTGTTGTTGCAAACAATTGAGAACATTATTTGGAGTTTATATCTCAATTTTGAGGGTGTTTGGTGAAGATTAGACTTGATTTTGGCTGAATTTCAGATTAAAACTCGAAGAAGAAGAAGAAGAAGAAGAAGAAGAAGAAGAAGAAGAAGAGGAGGAAGAAGAAGACATGACATACAATATACTTGCGAAGTTGTAGTATAATTGTATGTAAATTGTATTATGTTGTAGTTATATTTTTTTTATTTGAATATTATATGAAAGTTGAACAATAGTTGTATAATGTATGAATCGTTGTATAAAATTTGTATCTAAGTTATCAATACAATCTTTTTACATAAAGTTATTGATATGTATCAAAACTGTATTAAGAGAGTAAGCTTTGATTGGAATTTTAGAGAGGAAGAAGAACACACCATAGACAAAATATATACAAATCAGATAAAAAATATATACAAAGACATATTGTCACGAACCAAAATCTCATATGTCGTGATGGCGCCTATCTTGATACTAGGCAAGCCGATAATCTCAATAAACCACAATATATTTTAAATTTGAAAACATAATTACTAAATTCAGCGGAAGAAAACCTCACAAACACAAATATAAACACTCCCAAAATCCGATGTCACTGAGTACATGAGCATCTAAATAAATACAAAGTCTGACTGATAAAAACCACTATCTGAAATATAGAATAGTACAATAACTAAATAGGAAGGGAATCAAGTCTGCGGACGTCAAGCAACTACCTTGATAGTCTCCAACAGAAATAACTCCGAAATCTAGCAGTCATATTATCCGGAAGCACCTGGATCTGCATACGAGGTGCAAAGTGTAGTATGAGTACAACCAACTCAATAAGTAACAAGACTAACCTCTGGGCTGAAAGTAGTGCCAAGCTCCGCAGGTACAATCTAGTATAAATAATAGTACAAAAATGTAGGCAATGCTTTCAAGTTCAACAATTAAACTCAGTACAAAGTGAAATGGATCAACACTGCATGATATGAGGGATATGCCATCTCAGTAGAAGGGCCTAATGTAAATACCGATCATAAATTATTCAGTCACTCGGTACTATTTATGGCCAATCTAGCCCAGGGATATTCCGTCCCGTATATATATACACATCAACAGCCAGTCAGTCACTCAGTACCGTATAAGGCTAATCCAACCCTGGGGTAATTTATCCCAAATGTAAATGATACAGACAAGATCCATGTCTAGAAAAAATTCATCATAACATATAAATAAGTAAGGCAAGTCCATGCCCTGGGAAGTCCATCCCGAATATATATAATCATCTACGCTCACTAGGGGTGTGTACAGACTTCGGAGGGGCTCCTTCAGCCTAAGCGCTATATAAGCCGATATGTCCTACTACGGTGTGCAGTCCGATCCCATAATAATAATAACGCCTATAAGGACTACTACAGGCGGGCAATCCCGATCCATATAGTAATAAAGCCTATAAGGCCTGCTGCAGGCGGGCAACCCCGATCCAGAATAATAAAGCATATAAGGCATGTTGCGGCGTGCAACCCGATCCCATAATAATAATAATATATATAAAGCCGATATGGTCTGCTGCAGGCGGGCGGCCCCGATCCCATAAATATCCTCACAATGGATGAGCATGACTGAGTAGGAAATGTATATTTTAAAATAATTAATTCGACAGCATCACGACCCTTTGGTCCCAAAATATCAGCACGTAGCCTAAACATGATCTTTAATAAGAGTCTCATCTCAATTTCTCTAACACGTGGAGGATACACGGATAATAACATGGTTCTTTAATTCTTCAACTCCACATAATTTATTTTAAGTCGCAATTTCAATGGTGCACGCCCACACGCTCGTTAACTATAATGTGCGTCACCTGCAAATAATTTATATAATACCAAATTCGGGGATTCATACCCTCAAAATCAAGTTTAAAAATGTTACTTACCTCAAACCGTGTACTTTCTCATTCCGCTATGCCCTTGCCTCGAGAATTGGTCTCCGAAAATCTCGTATCTAGTCACAATTAATTCGATTCAGTCAATAAAAATTACTGCAATTAATTCCATAAAAAATATAAATTTTCCAACAAAATTGGAAAATTCGAAATTTATCTCAAAAATCGCCCATGGGGCCCACGTCTCGGAACCCGACAAAAGTTACAAAATCCGAAAGCCCATTCAACCACGAGTCTAACCATACCAATTTTACCAAAAATCTGACCTCAACTCGAGCCTCAAATCTTCAAATTAAACCAAGAGAGTTTTCTACCATTTTCAACCCAATTTACTAATTTAGTGATAAAAACAACAATAGATTTATGTAATTTAACCAAAATCAGGTTAGGAATTCTTGCCCCAGTATTTTTCTTGAAAAACTCTCAAAAATCGCCTCACCCGAGTTTTCTTGGTATAAAATGGAAGAATGAGACGAATTTGGACTTTATTCTGTTGCCCAGGGGTTTGTTCTTCGCGTTCATGACCCTCCCCTCGTGTTCGCGATGAACAAATTCTCCAACAAATATTTTCAAACTCTTTTCAGACAACCTCTAGTATAATGATCATAACGTTTTGTACAAAACTCCAAATGATGAATGATTTAACTTTCTAAATACTAGACTCCAAGAACTATAACTTTCATTTGTTGCTCATCTCCCAATTCCTTATAGATTTCGAGATATAAGCTTCCCAAGTCAGCCCTGTACAATAGAGATTTCCAAACTCTTTCCAGACAGTCTGTAGTATATTTACCATAACTTTTTGTATACAACTCCAAATAACAAATGGTTTACCTTTATGAAGGCTGAACACAAAGGGCTACAATTTTTATTTTAGGATTATCTCTAAATTCCTTATAGATTGTGAGATATGAGCCTCCAAAGTTAGACGACGGGCAACAAAAATTCCTTCTTCGCGAACGCGAAGAACAAAGTCCCAACAACAAAATCCTTCTTCGCCAACACGAGAGGCTCCTCGCGAACGCGAAGAACAACACCAGAACTAGCAACCAACAACATCAAAATACCCAAACTTGATCCGGAACCACCTCGAATCAAACCCGAGGCCCCCGGGACCCTGTTCAATCGTACCAACAAGTCCTAATACACAAACAAACCTGCTCGAGGCCTCAAATCACATAAAACAACATCAAAACCACGAATCGCACCCCAATTCAAGCTTTATGTACTTTAGAACTTCAAACTTATATATTCGACGCCGAAACCTATCAAATCAAATTCGATTGACCTCGAATTTTGCACACAAGTCATAATTGATATTACGGACCTACTCCCACTTTTGAAATCGAAATCCGACCCCGATATCAAAAAGTCCACTCCCAGTCAAACTTTTCAAAAATATTTAAATTTCTAACTTTCCTCAAATGACCCCGAAATGACCTACAAACTTTCAAATCCACATCCGGACGCTCCTCTAAGACCAGAATCACCATACAGAGCTATTCCCAGGCTCGGAATCCCAAACGGATATCGATAACATCAAAATCCACTTCAACCCAAACTTAGGAAATTCTTAAACTTTAAAAATGCCAACCATCAGTAATAGGCGCCGAAATACTCCCTGACCACCTGATACTCGACCCGAACATACGTCCAATTCTGAAATCATCATACAGACCTATTGGAATTATCAAAATATTATTCCGGAGTCATTTGCTCAAAAGTCAAACTCCAGTCAACTCTTTTCATTTAAGCTTCAAAAATGAGAATTGTTCTTTTAATTTAAATTCTGAATTTTTCGAAAATCAAACGACCACACACACAAGTCATAATACGTATTACGAAGTAGCTCGGGACCTCAAGTGGTTGAATGGGGTATAGATTCTTAAAATGACAAGTCGGATCGTTACACATATTGTATAAAATTTTATTTAAGCTGTATGATATTGTAGTTGTATATAGCTGGGTAGAAATAATGTATGAAAGTTATAGATAAGTTGTAAATATGTTGTATAATATATAATTAGTTGTATATAATTTATTTTTACTATGTCTAAATCAGATACAAAATATACAAAAGACATATTGTATACAATTTGTATAAAAAATATATTTAAGTTGTACGATATTGTAGTTGTATTTAAACGGGTAGAAATAATGTATGAAAGTTGTAAATAAGTTGTATAATATATAATTGCTATGTATAAATCAAATACAAAATATACAAAAGACATATTATATAAAATTTGTATAAAAATTATATGTAAATTGTATGATACTGTAGTTGTATTTAAGCACACACCATTTGAACCAAGTCATTTGAAGAACTAGTAGCTGCCTCTATGCCTTTTAGATTGTTGTAGCTAATGAAACCCGTACTTGTTCTAGTCAGTTAGAGAACTTCAAATGTCATGTATTATCTTTTTTAAGCATGTCCTTCTGCTGCCTAGTTGCTAGATCGATTCATTTCAGTTTCTAGAACCTTTACTGTAGTTAATATTACTTGAACCTTATTTGCTTCAAAAACTATTTTCTGATGAGAATTGTGCCTTCCCCAAGATATTTGACGGCATACAAAAAATTTCTCATATTGTTGCCCTAGCAGATGAAGCTGAATTGCCACGTGGAAAAGCTCTGTTGATAATCCGATGGATATAGTCAAGCACGAAGAAAACGTAAGAAAAACTCAGAGGAAGTAATTTACATCGAAAATTCAAAGAGAAGAAAAGACCTTAGATATCAAGGGTATAACAAACAGAATCTGGAGAGAAGAGGGGAGAGATGAGAGATAGAAGGAAAATGGTATAACTAAATCCCTTGATTGAAGACACTAATAATGGATTGAGAGCCTTTTAAGGTGAATTGTATATATTTTGTAGCTAAAACGTATTTAGGTCGGGTAAATATAAAAATTTGGATATTTTTCGTAATAAGGTTTCAGCTTTCAAATAGTGTATAGGAACGAAAAAATTGCTATAAAATATATATTGTGTTGCTATTATTTTGGGAGAGGCACGCTGAATGGGTCAATTCTTAGGCATGAAGTAAGTTCAGCATATATCGGCCCACTAACCTTTAGCTGACGCAAGCCCAGATGTAAGCCCATAAGGCCCAATCAATTCATTCACCTGCTACCAACTCCTACATAAAGAACGTAAACCCTAGGATTTTTTCATAATCGTATTTTTTCAAGCCGCAGACGATTCGCAGAGAATTAGCCATGGGGAGAAGTAAGCTTGTTTCTCCCAAATCCCTCTATTTTCACGCGTATTCTCGTATTCTTATTCATTTAGCTATTATTGTTTCGATTTGCCAAAAACTTGTTGGATCTGTATGTTTTTGTTCATAGCTTTTGTGTTATTTTTAGTATATATTACTGAAATGATATATTAGATGTGTTTTTGTTATTCATTTGATTATTTTTATTTTTATTTTGCCTTCTGTGCATTTGTCCGTAGTAAATGTAGAAAACCTATAGTGTTAGAGAACCCTAATTTTTCCCCAAGACAAATTATTATTGCTGAAATGATATATTAGAGGTGATTTTAGATGGTACTCGGTTGAGGCGTTCATTTGATTTACCATTATTTTGCTTTTTGTTCATTTATTCATAGTAAGTGCGGAGAACCCTAATTTATCCGTAAGATGAGTTATTATTGAGGGTTTCTGACTGATGCAGATGGAGCGGAATGGATAATGGGATTCATATAGCGGCTAGAGATAGTTGGGATCTAGTTGTAGCTGTGTATTGTTTGTCTGATAGAAACTGAACCCAACATTTTCAGCACAAATAATATATATATATATATATATATATATATATATATATATATATATATATATTAAAATCGTGACAAATATTAAATTTCAAACCCTAATTCCATAAGTACAGTAAGTTTATTGGTAAGATTTTAAAGGTTATACCCATCAATTTTAAATTTTAGGTCTGCTTCTGGGTAGAAAGAATACCTAGTTGGTATAATTGAGTTGGCATTTTACATTTATCAAGCTTAAATGTTATAGGAGTTTTATGGCCATGCTACAGTTAGTGTCTTTGAGAGCAAATACTCCATATGGGTCCTAGAAATGATAAAATTGTTAAAGAACTTATAGTTCTTATTTTGCGGGAATTTTTTGATTAATCCTTGTAAACAATAAAGTTGGTGGTAAAAAATGTATCTAAGATCCATTAAGTTTTGTGTATGAAGCAGAACCTCTTAAGTATGACAAGCGCTGACCACTATTTTGTTATTATTTATGAGTGAAAGCGCATTCCTTAGTTTTGCTGACAAGGTATTCTACACTGCATTATTGTTATTTCTCTTTCCTTTTGGAGGATAAGCAGATGTTAAACTAATTTGGAGTTATGAGTGCATTGTTGGTATAGACTCCATATGTGGTATTAACTATTGTTTTATACAACAATTAGTTGACCCCATCCAGTTATTTGTAGCTGTGTGTCATTGACAACATATGTAACTGGGTTGAATTCTTTTCTCAGGACCTGCAAGATGTTATCGCCAGATTAAGAACAAGCCTTACCCAAAATCCCGGTTTTGCCGTGGTGTGCCAGATCCAAAGATCAGGATCTATGATGTGGGTATGAAGAAAAAGGGAGTTGATGAATTTCCTTTTTGTGTGCACTTGGTCAGTTGGGAGAAGGAGAATGTTTCAAGTGAGGCACTTGAAGCTGCTCGTATTGCGTGCAACAAGTACATGACCAAGTCTGCTGGAAAGGATGCTTTCCACCTCAGGGTTAGGGTCCATCCATTCCATGTTTTGAGAATTAACAAGATGTTGTCATGTGCTGGGGCTGATAGGCTCCAAACTGGTATGAGGGGAGCTTTTGGTAAGCCACAGGGAGTCTGTGCCCGTGTTGCTATTGGTCAGGTTCTTCTATCTGTTCGCTGCAAAGATGGTAATGCTAACCATGCGCAAGAGGCTCTGCGCCGTGCAAAGTTCAAGTTCCCTGGCCGTCAAAAGATCATTGTCAGCAGGAAGTGGTAAGACGTTTATCTAAAGTATCACTTCAATCTATGTCACTGCACATGTTTTTAGCACTTTATATGTTCACACACTAAAATTGATTGATTTATGAAGGATTGACATGTCTTGGAGCTATTCTTTTGTTGTGACAATTATACAATTTTAGGATCAACATGTACTAATCTTATATCACACATAACCTAATACTAGAGCGATCACACCCACTAACATTCAATTCCAGTAATTTTTTTGGCGCCCTGTACCCAAAGTTTTTTTTTAACATCGTTAATGGGAGATAAGGATCTGCTTCCTTCCAAAACTTATGAACTGCCTAGAAACCTAGCTTGCTGATTGCTCTATTCCTTTAACAATATACTTGAAACAGGATCTGCTATATAGGCTCGTACCCCTGCATCTTTGAGCGCTAATGTCAAAAAGTTTTGGCATATTATTTTTCTCTCTTAAAAAACTAGATTATTAATCTGGTTGGTTTTCCAAGGTGCTCCTCTGGATAGAAGTTGTGCTTGCATCACAGTTGTTTTCTTTTGATTGCAGGGGGTTCACTAAGTTCAGCCGTACTGATTATCTGAAATACAAGTCAGAGAATCGTATTGTTCCAGATGGTGTCAATGCCAAGGTATGTTTTGTTCATAGTCTATTGTTTACATAGTACAAGTTTGGATCTTGTTGCCCGAGGTGGTATGTGAAAACTTATTGCTTTTCTTATGCTTTTGCAGCTTCTTGGTTGCCATGGTCGACTTGCTGCACGTCAACCTGGAAGAGCTTTTTTGGAAGCAGTAGGGAATTGAAGTTGCAGAATTTACCAAACTGAACCTGTAGTTTTCTACTTCTGTTGAATGAAATTTTGTGTCCTGATCATCGATCTACTTTTGAACCATTACTTGAGTTGTTACTGCTTTGAACATTTTAGTTTACTGATAAAGATTGGCTTGCTTTTATTTGGTTGAGTTTTGTTTTACATATATTCTTTCCTCTGCTGTTGACTTTGTTTCTTATGGGAGCTGTCATGTTCCTCCTACATTATTTTTGATGAATTGATAAAGCAGCGTAAATCTCTTCTTAGTCCTGGGGAATCATTCCTTGGAAAGATTATCATTCCAAGGCTTGAATGTAAAAACAAAAAACCCAGTGTAAAGCCACAAATAGGGAATGGTTGAATATATGCAGCCTTGGCTTGACTTGTGTAGGTAGAGATATTGTTTCAGGTAGACTCTCGGCTCCAATCAAGCATGCAAATCACAACAGTGTAGAAAAGAAATGCAGTAGTGTAGAAATCAGGAAAACACAAAAGTGAGAAAAGGCTTGAATGTTACAGTGACGTGTCCAGTCAATGGTTTGTTTGATGAAGAAACGATAGTGGAACTCAAGTTGAAATTGCGAGTGTTAGTGCAAAGTGCAAACACCAGTTGTTTTCGGAAAATCAAGTCGATCCTACAATGAACAGTACTTGGGATTGTGTATGGTGAGTTGATAAATAAGAGTTGTAAGTTTACTAGCCAAATTGAGCCTGCACATTTTGCATAAACTTTCTCAACTCTTGTGAGATTATTACCTTTTCTCAATTATCATATCTAGTAAGGTTCCTAAGTGTTTTCCAGATTTTCAGGTAGGAAGAATATTAAGGGAATGACAATAATCATGAGTTTCTTGGAAAGCATCAGGTCTTTGCTATAAAAATGCAAGCGGAATTCAGTCATTTGAAAATGGCTCTCATTTCCAAAGAATAAGTGAGAAATAAAAGGTCAATCCTACAAATATGCAAACGCTATCCCAAAACCCGTCAATGAAGCTGTGTAGAAATCAAGCCGTAGTTACATAATAATCATAGACCATTTATTTATTATACATGAAGTTAAATGACACTGTTGACTAAAATTACTTCATCTACTTGATTGAACACGAAATTTGAGAAAGAAATGAATACTTTTGAAATTTGTGGTTCTAAACAGGCGTGGTTATAATTCTTTTAAAACTTATGGTCTTAAATATGCTATAGTATTTTTGTGATTATAAAAACTTGTCATTGAGGGTAAAATTGAAAGTTCAAGTTAAAATATTTTTAAATTTAGAAAAGAATCAGACTAAAAAGGAAATAGGTTCACGTAAACTGAATAGAGAGAAAATATGTTATATTTCAACCCTAAAAACATGTGCCAATTTATACCATAGATCCTAAAATTTATGTGATAATGAATCGAATACCCACGGTCGTATCCGAGCAACATAATCCCTAGTCCAAGATGGGAGTGAAAATGTAGAATGTGAGCCAATTGATCTAAACAGATGGTGAGGCAGTAGTAACACATTGTATAATCAGACAACTCCCATCTAGTTGAAGGCTTCAAACTAACAAACCGCCTACTATGATCCAAAGCAATCTTAAAAGGCTGCTAATGGTGGACAAGAATTGGGAGAAATTCTATCAATCATTTATTGGAGATGATCTGACACAAGACCATATAGACAGATTACTCACATAATAACACAATGAATATGCTCTTACAATCAGTGGCAGATGCAGGACTTCTGCTAAGGGGGTTCAAAAAAGGAATAAGTTAAAAAATTTAAAGAGATTGTAGCTAGTGGGAATGAAACCAATTACCTCAATGGTTTTGAACCCTTTTGACCACTAAGCCATGCTTTTGGGCTGTGTGAAGGGAATTCAAAACATAATATATAAAGGTAAAAATCAAATTTTTCCTTAATTTTTCGACGAAGGGGTTTCGGATGAACACCCTTGTGCCCTCCTAAATCCGCCCCTACTTACAATAGTAACAACATAAGTTGCGTCCGAGCACTATTAAGGATGAATCACTTAACCTTAACAAGCTAGTAAAATTTGTGCAAAAGAGCTGCAGTTGTATTTCTTTCATAAGCCTTACGAGGAGCTCTAGGAACTCTGAATAGTTGTTTGAACAACGAGCTACATTTACGTACCATTAGTGCCAATGTCAAGATTAGTTTTGAACATGTCTTGCACATTGTTTCAGTAAACTTGATATGCTTACCTCAACAAAGGCTAAATTTTTAACATGCCTACAAAATGATGCTTCTTTACTTTCTTCTAGTACTGCGTCTCGTGGCTGAAGCCACTACAGAAATCTCTTCTTTAGCTGCCGTTGGAACTTCTGATTGATTGCTACTTTTCTTTCTTTTCTTTGTCACACTCTTTGATGTTTCTTCAGCTTCATTCTCTCCTTTTTCTGCACCAGATTTATCCTCTCTACTTGAACAATGGGATGCCCGAACTATATACACCTGTGAATCTCAAAAATAAGAAAGTAATGCATTGAATTTGAACTATATTATATGACTATATTTATTTCATGGACAAAAGGACAAAAGGATTGCACACCAAAATCCAACCTTGAATTTTGTTGCCTCAACCAATTCAAATACTAGAGCATCCCCATCATCCAGCTTATGATCTAGCGCAAATGCTCTCCATCCTCCGCTTAGTCCAGTTCTTTTGCCAATAAAGAGAGCTTCATACTCTGAACCTTCCTCATCCACTAACAGAACATCTACGGTAGACTTGGGAAGATGATCTTCACAAAATCTTGTAGGAAGTCCCTGATATCATTTCATAGTAGGCTTAGTGAAAAGATAGAATGTCAGCTCATTTCACAAGCAATATATTTATCAAAAATAAGAATTTATTGAAAGGATAGATCATACGAGTCTAGCAAGATTTTATTATTATTTTTTCCTTTTGTTATTAGGGATAATTACCTTACTGGGATGCCTTCCAAAATAATAGCTGGCAAATGTATATGCTCTGTATGTTAAATGAATATACATATAATATACATATTGTTTACATAAATATACATAATCCATGTATATGTTTTTTGTATATTTGAGCTACCATCCGTAATTAGTTTGGGCCCATAGGCCAAAAATGAAAAAAGCCCTTGTTATTTCCTCCATGTATCCTTGGCTTTTGTAACTAGCTAGAGTATGGAAAACTTACCAACCAGAAACAACTGTAGACGTGAGATCGGACCATAGACTTGATAAAAGATGGATTTCCAGACTGTAGATTGCTCTGGAGCTTTTCTGCACTTTTGATAGCTTGTGCTCTCTCTTGACATGAAGCAAGTTTTACTTCTTCCAACGGTCTTGCTAGATAACTGCCAACGCAAAAGCAATTATTCCATAACTGGGACGTAAAACAATGGTGTCCAGACTCAGAATTAACCATCTCACCTTGCCCATGAGGAACTCAATTTTGATCTTTTCCGAAAAGATGGAAGTTCCATATCAATCTGAGATGAGGATTGATTAGCAACAAATGAGAAAAATAAACAACTGATAACCAGAGCAAGAAAATTAGCAAACAAATGTTTGAGACGAAAATTTTTCACTAGCAACATAAGCAGTCCATTTCCTAGACTCTTAGCCCAAGATAGACCCCATATTAGAAACTTCAATCTCTACCTACAATGAACTACAATATGAGACATCAGCGCTTAAATATTTCATGTAATCTCAATAATAATAATAACCATAATCTTGATGCTCTTTCAATATGATTACATAGAAGAGGTGCACATGTAAACTATTATGTAGAAAATGACATGAGTATACCATTATGTAGATTCTTAACAATTACTATCTTAATTCTGAAAGATGTGTCATTCACTATGTAGTATGTACCGTGTACTAAAAGGAAAACATGAAATCTTACCTCATCGCGGTATGATGGAACAGGATTTCTAGCCCGTCCAGACCTTCTTGGCTCCAACATGTAAACATCGTTTGCTTTTTGTCTAACTCGGGTTACCTATGCATGATAAGAAAATAATATCAGCTAATGCATTCTTATATAAGAGCCACATTATATCTTTATAGAAAGGAAAATAATCATAACATGTCACCTCATATTTCTTTTCGGACTTCTTCTCGGACTTTGCAAGATCAGAAAGGTTTTTAGATATATTCAAAATCCCCAGATCCTTCAAAGAGGAAAGCAACATAGTAAGAAAAAGAGAAGGCAATCATTACAAGTCCTACAAAAAGATGTAAACTCTGCAGCATATTTGTTGTTGGCAACAAAAGGTAGGTTTTATGAACACATACAACTTTTCCCCAAAAGATTGTTCATAAAAACTAATCCACATATACTACTTTCCACCAGAATTGTTTTCAAAAACTTGAACCAAAACAAATCCAAACACCGCCTAATATTTCATAAAGTTGATATTGGTAGATCATCCACATGTAAGCCTTCGATCACTTAATTTCTCCTTCAAAGAAGCATCCAAAAGTACCATCAACCGAAGTAAAAGATATTTTGCCTTAACAAGATTACTACCTCGAATCGTTTCTTATTGTCCAGAACCCTTTGCCTTCGGACCTCCTCGTAACTATTTGTGCCATTTTCATTTGCCATTGATTGTAATACTCAAAATACTTCCCTGATCAGAAAAAGAAAAGAGTATTTACTGTAATGCAATTTGGAGTTGAAAAGTGAAACAAACACCTCTAACTGTTTTTTCACCTGCAAATCATATTAAGTACAGGTCATTTGCTAATTGCATGAAGATAACCAACCAATCTTGGGAAGCAGAAATTACTGTCGCCAATTGGAAGATTAGTTACTGTACTGTTTACCAATACCAATACATTCAAACTTTTTTCAAGAATGTTATACATGGATAAGTTTTACCAGAGTGGTTGTCAGACCTACCATGTTGTACGGAGCAGAGTGTTGGCCAGTCAAGAACTCTCATGTTCAGAAGATGAAAGTAGCAGAAATGAGGATGTTGAGATGGATGTGCAGTCCTACTAGGATTGATAAGATTAGAAATAAAGATATTCAGGACAGGGTAGGAGTAGCCTCGGTGGAGGACAAAATGCGAGAAGCAAGACTTAGGTGGTTTGGGCAAGTGAAGAGGAGAAACACAGATGCTCCAGTGAGGAGGTGTGAGAGGTTGGCCTCGGGTGGTCTGAAGAGAGGTAGAGTTAGGCCAAAGAAGTATTGGGGAGAGGTAATTAGTCAGGACTTGGCGTTGCTCCAGCTCACTGAGGACATGACCTTTGATAGGAAGGTGTGGAGGTCGAGGATTAGGGTAGAAGGTTAGTAGGTAGTCGAGTGTGTGTCTTCCCCATACCGGTAGCACTAGTAGTCAGCCTTGTATTCGGTATTGACAGTCTTGATTACTACATGATTTCTTATTATATTGCTATTGATACTGCTTGTTCTCTTATTATCTTGTTATTATTACTGCTTTTTTTTTTTCCTTGACCCGGGGATTTATCGGAAGCAGCCTCTCTACCCTCAAGGTAGGAGTAAGGTCTACATACACACCACCCTCCCCATACCCCACTCGTGGGATTATGCTTAGTTTGTTGTTGTTGTTATACATGGATAACACCCTTAAACTAGTGGCTTTGCAGTGCAGTACTATTTAAATTCCCAACAATTGACCAATCCAGCGTTAACGTCGCAGAAACTCTAAGATCCATTGGAGCTTTAAGCGCAAAGAGCAAATAAAGTGAGGGCTTTAATGAAGAAAGGTGCAAATTGAGAAGAACTACAAATACATATATGTAGTCCAAGACTAATAATTATAAGCATGAATAACAAATATATGGATAAAGAATTTTTTTTAGAAAATTACAATAAAGTGAAACATCAACTGTTTAGTGTCGCCTCTTCTGGATTATGCCCGTTGGCAAGGAGAAGAATGCCTTAGAGCCTTGATGACAAATGCCCGCTAAGCAAGGTGGAGTGCTCAACGTGTTTTGCACCTTGATTCTAGGCTTAAGCGCACTTTAAGCGCGCCTTTGACCACAGTGGACCAATCAGGAGCTCTAATTTAACATAAAATCTAAATGCCTCCAGAAGTGACCAAAAAGAAGCGTTTAGCAACAACTACAACTATTAGAATAACTAAGCCTCAATGGGGTCGGCTATATGAATCCTTTATATTCATTCCGCTCCATTTGGACATGTTTCATTCCAGTTATTCAAAATTTGTCTTTCAAGACGAATAGTGGTCTCCTAACACTAAAGTTCTCTATGTTATAACAGAAAGCAAAAACTCTTGAATCATACCATCCCAAAAGAAATGTTGAGATGACTTTTTTATCAGCAAATGGCCAAAATAAAAAAAGAGAAAAATTCGTATAATCCTGCTTACCTTTAGTAAATGCTAGTACAAAAAAGCACCAAACAGAACTATAGTTAATTCCTCTCTAGTCCACTCTTCTACTCCACACAAAGAAATCAATGAATCATTCAATTATGCCGCAATTCCAAACTAATTGAAAATTAAATTCATCATAATTGACTACTTTTATATTTGTTATCAACCTTCATAATTGACTATGCTTTTGGAAGCTCACATACACTGAGTTCAACCTCACATAAAGAATCCTTTTTCCTTTTTTTTTTTAATTTTAAAAAGAAAGAATCTTTTGGGTGAAAATCAAAAGATTGAGAAGCTGAAATACGAAAATAGCAATTAGCAAATCACTACACAAAAAACCTTGTTTCGAGCAGCACTAGTAGTGGATGCAACCCACTATCTGGAACTCGGATTATATACATAAGCTTAAAAAAAATAAATTAAAATTTTAATTTGTTCATATACATTAAGAGGGTTCACTACTTTTAAATCCTGTATTCACTTCCTTAAGATGTACAATGGCATACGTAAAAATGTCATCTTTTTAGCCACAAAAAAAAAAAAAAAAAACACCCTCAGAAATGAATTCACAACAACGAATACTGTTGCACATATATATAGATTTCCTATGCCTATTACTACATAACAAGACAAATGTATAAAAATGGGTAAAAAAAAAAAAACCATAGAGTATAAAATCGTCAACCCCAAAATTAAAAATATTTTTGAGAGCAGGAATAATCAAACCTGAGGCGAAAATGCAGCGGTGTTGAAGGGGCCGAATGTGGAGAAACACAGAGAAGAGAGCGCCTTTTTGAAATTTGAAAACAGTGAGTACATGTGCCTTACAGCTTTGAGTTTCGTGCATACACTAAGCTAAAAAAAGGATTACTTATTAACGTTAGTTAAGTGATACACTAAGCTAAAAAAGGACATTTATTAACCCAAGGACTCGTTTGGTTACAAGAATAGGGATAGTAATCTTGAGATTATTTATTTCACAGTTGTCTTGTTGTTCTTAAACCACGGTTAATAATGTGTTGAGAGGCGTATTTTAAGAGTATGGGTGCACCATACTATCGTTTGGTTTGACTGCATCAAAATTTTGCCATGATAACAACTTATCAAGCAAATCGTGATTAATACTATTATCACAAGAAAACATCAGTTCACGATTATTCTTAACAAAATTTTCGTACTTTAAAAGTGATTAGAGGGTGATAAAAAATGGTTAGAGGGTGATCGATGTTCGTAAAAATGTTGGGACAAATGAGGAGTTGCAAGTTTTGATTTTTTTTAGAAACCGAAAAAGAGAAGACAAAATATAAAAGAGAAACAGAAAGGGGGATAAACTTATCATGACAGGGGATTCGAACCCTTAACCCGGATAATCAAAAGGGCACACGGCCACCAATGGATCAAAGTGGTGTGTTGTGCACGGGTTCACCAGATGTATTTAATTATTTTACCATAATAATTACAGTGCTATACATAATTTAGGGACGGGAGTATGGGTTCACGTGAACCCATACCCCTCCATATAAATATTCCCCTGAATGTGGGATAACAACCCGATATTATTAATCTTTTTTGAGAAAATGATCAAAATGGTCCTTGATGTATACAGGCTGGACTATTTGGTCCTTGATATATACCCCTTAAATGTAAGAGTTAATACCCTAAAACATGCTTAAACTATACAAGTTTTGTCAGTTGCCTACCTAAACTATCACATGTCACCGAAAAACCCCTGAACTATATCCCTCTTCATAATAAAAACCCCTCGTCGCATTCTTACTAGTGCGTGTAATACACTCTCCAAATTATTTTAAAATCTGCCACGTGACAATCTACATGAATATTTGTTTATGTTAATCTAAAAACAGACTTAATTAAGATTTTAATACTCTTTATTATATCATTATAAAAAATTACATGGTAAAAATAAAAAGGGGGCTAGGGTTAAAACTAGTGGGTCAATTGTAAAAAACTCATTTTCTCTTTGCTCTTATCGGAGAATGGCTACACTAATCTCTCAGTAGCAATTTTCTCCATTAATCTTCGTTCTAACCTTGATTGCTTTGTCTATTCTTGCTTCCCTTCAAAAATTGGGATAAAAACTAAGATTTCTACTCCTAAATCGGTATAGAAGATTAGGGTTCTGATAGACCTAAATTCTGAAGATTGTTGAAAGGAGATACCTAAATTGGTAAAGAAGATAGCTACACACATGTCCTATTTCTTTATTTCCTAATTTCTTGGAAGGCATTAAACCTCATGCTTTACAAATACTTGAAAGGATGTTCCTTCTTTCAAATAAATTTATGTGAAAACTGAAGGATGGATAAAACGAGAAAGATAAGAAATAAAATAAGAAATAATGAGAGAGAGAATTTCGTATTGATTCAAATGAAGAAATGGAGAAGAAAGACAAAAAAAATGGAGAAGAAAGATTTAAAAAAATGAGGAAGGAAGGTGAAATATAAAGAAAAAGTGGAGAAAATAAAAGGAAATATAAATTTTAAAAAAGAAGGACTAATTAGCTGTTAGACACGCCATTTTAATGGCCTTTTTAAAGTCTTCACGCGCTCTTGGGTAATTTTTTATATATATTTTATCACATAAGCGACGATGGAGTTTTATTATGAAGAGGGATATAGTTCAGGGAGTTTTTGGGGATAGGCGATAGTTTAGGTAGGCAACTGACAAAAGTTATATAATTTAAGCGGGTTTTAGGGTATTAACTCTAAATGTAATAGTCTTCAATGTATGTAAAAGGTGGATCATTTTGATCTCATACCTAGGGCTATCTAGGGTCAGGGGAGTATCGAAACCGGTATCGGTACCGCTCTGTACCAGTCTGCTTTGGGGGTAGAGGTAAGGGATTTGGTTAAAGGGAACAGGGTATGGTACCGAACCGATATCCTTAACGTTTTCTTTAAAGGTAATTGTTTTTGTACCGTTAGCCAGCAGTTCTTTTTTACAAAATAGCTGTTGGCAAAGGTCAAAAATGTCTATTTTTGCCTTCCAAGACCCCTAACACCCCATACCCCCTAATTTATATTTTTAACCTTTAAGTTTGTTCAAATACACTTTGACCCTATTTTAAAACCATAAATACTCCATTTCATTCTTTCAATTTTCACAGAAAACTCTTTTATCTCTCTTATTCTCTATCTCTCTCTATCTTTAACTGCAATTAATATTCTAGCACTATTATTAAGTTTCACATTTATTTTTATTATACTTGTGTTGCTATTTGTTGTTATTTTAATTATTTATTATTAAAAATAGCTCTTAAACTGGTAAAAAAAGTGTGTAATAGATTGACTAAGGGTAATGCTAAAAAGGGGGTCCTCGACTCCTCATTATGAAACAAATCCTAACCAGTCCCGGTTTAGGCGTTACATACAAGAAACATATAATCATGTTTTCAATATTTTCCTAGAACAACTGTTAAAAATAATATTTGCAATGATGAAGGAAATGAAGACTTGTTGAAATATTAGAAGAGAAGAAACTTTGGCTTTTCAGAAATAATTTAAGAAAACGACGATACCTATAGTGAAATATTATCTACCAGAGACAGCAGGGACGCAGAAGAACATGTGCTATCAATTTCAAGCAAAGAACTAATAAAAGTTATTAAAAATTTTCGTAAATTGTTAAAAAAAATAAATAATTTTATTTTTATAAGTATTAAAATAAAAGTATTGAATTTTTTTCATCCATTAAAGTTTGTTTGAATTTAAATATAATATTTTTTTAAAATTTGAATTTAAAAATACCCCTAAGTACCCTTATCGCGCCCTTAAATACTCCCCTAGGACCGGTAGGGGTACCCAGTACGGTACCTCTAAAAGTACCCTTACTCTTTACCCTTAAATCCCTTTAATCACAGTCCCGTTAAGGAACCCTCCCTCACTGGTAGCGCCCCTATACCCTGTCCCTTTAAGAATCCAATACCCTCCCCTTAGAGGGCCCTACTTATACCCTAAAACTAATGGTGTAAAGTTAAAATATTGTTCAACTTAATGGTGCAAAGTTAGAATCAAGTAACCTCCCCTTTGACAACATTGCTTCTAGCTTTGATCCACAAACTCCATTCTTCTTCTTTCTTCACTTACGTTACTGCCACTCCTCCCTTTACTTTCTTGATTTTCTTATCCTCCTCTTCCTCTAGAACAACCTCCTTGTGATTTTCACAAACACAGACAAATACCAAGAATCAAGTGGAGAAGATAAATTTTTGTATGTATGAATATAAAACTAATTGGGTGAAAAGAAGTCCACATTCAAAAAAATAAAGAAAAAAACCCATGGTTTTAGATGCAATTTGTCTTTTGAGCTGTTACTATTTAATAATTTTGAAGAAGTGAATAAACTCTATTTTATAGAATCAATAGTATTTGCAGAATTTTTCGAGTCATCGAATAGGAGCAAAAAATGCTCAACATGGGAGCAAAAAATAGGGAATGAGGAACCTTCAGTTCCAAAAAAAGAAAAGAAAAAAGAGAGGACAAAAAAGGATGTTGATTTTTATCCAAAATCAGCTATGAGATTTTTTCAGGCGGGACTTGGATTAGTAAGACCGATAACAAAATGAGGCACTAACACCGGTAATTTTTAATCCATGGAAATTGAACTTTCTCGGAGAAAAAATAGAGTATAAAAGCCTCAACCTATGGTAGTCGAACCTGGGTACTCTTCTAATGTGAAATGCATTAGGTTTAATAGATATATGATGACTGAGGAGGAACCATTAGTTTTAAGGTACAGGATCAAAATGATCCACTTTTTACGTACATTAAGGACTATTTCAATTAAGGAGTGTATAGCAAGGACCAAAACAGATTAACCCATATACATTAAGGACCATTTTAATCATTTTCTCAAATTTTTCTGTTACATCCCACATTTTCACACGTTTAAGTATGTTGTAATTTAGTCGCCATAAGCTCGGAGATCAAGACTATTCTCAAGTTTGAGTGTATAAAACCATGCATAGCACATGTTGTAAGGTTTAGAAGTTAAACGAATTGAAGAAAATAAGTTTCGTCGAAAGTCGGCAAGTTGGGAATGTTATAATCCGTACTTTTGGGGGAGACTAGGGTGCTTAACATGATAAAAACGTGATGTTATGAGGTATTTCAGTCGTATGATAGTCGTGTGTTAAGTTTTGAAGTCAAGCGAGTTACGAAGCAAAAGTCGATAAAAGGTCGCAAGTTACGTTTACAATTTTACTGAAATTTTTGGCCTAATGTTACTGAGATTTTATCTCAATGTAATTGTATTTACGGGATCCACCCACAAAATTAAAGATCTACAAGTTTAGTTTCCAACGTATTAAATCGTTTGTCGATACAATATCTGAGTAGAGAGATATTCGCATTTTTACAAGACTGCACAGGCAGCCCCTATAGGACCCACCTAGGCGGTGAAAACTTATCCTTTTATTACAAAAACGGGGGAGGCCCTTATCTCTCTCATTTTTTTTGATGAGAGCACACCCCATATCTCTCCGAAGGCTCTTTAATAGCTCTCAAAAGTTTAAGCGTGATTTCTAAGATAAATCACATATATCTAACATCAAGAATCTCGTAACGATAGCGAAAAGCGCTTCTATGATGTTGTGGTGAGATTAAAGGTCGGTGTGAGCTAAGAGAAGCTTGGATTTCGAGTTGTAGTTCCTGTATAAGTAAGAACAAGGGAGTTACTGCTCGATTTTCTATAAGTTATACGACTAGCCAAATACGATGGTTATGACATTATATGTTGACAATATTATTTCACTTGTTATAGACGCAAGAAGTTGTGTTAAGCTTGGTTGAGGAATAAGGAAGAGATCCTACTGGTATGTTAAGGCTCACCCCTTCATTCTTTTGGCATGATCTACGAATAAACCTAACCAAAATAACGTCCATTCAAAAGGAACTTTATTCTTAAGATTAAAGCTTGTGAATCTCATTGTTTCATATATATATATATATATATATATATATATATATATATATATATATATATATATATCATAGCTTTTATTGCCGCTCTTTGTCGGGACCACTTTCTGTCTTGATAGCCTTTGAATCTTATGTCTTCTTATGATGTGATTCTTCGAGTTAACAAAGAATCAACTGACCAGGATCAAGATCTTGAAACGAAAACGTGGTTTGTGGGTTGATTTCAAGAAATAATGTATCTCAAGTTTTAGGACTCGGAATCTGATGATTCAAAAATGAGGTAAAAGATGACAATCTGAACTATAAGAAAGATTATTTACTCGTTCAAAACAAGTAAATAACGATGTTGCACCAGTTCAATGGAAGGTATGAATCTATGATATCAAAAGAACGAATTTAGATCAAGAAACGTGTTCTTGAAAGATCAAGAACTAACCAAGTTCCTAAAGTCACCACTTGAAATCAATTAACGTGATAAAGAAATACCACACGCAATTAAAAATAAGATAAAGACTATCACTACCTTGTTTGGAACCAAAAATAAGGATAAAGAAGACAAAATAGAGAAAAACAATCTATTGTAAAACTAGGCAAACCTTAAAAACGTGAATTGCATTCTACAAGGCAAGAGAATCCTTTATATAGGCCTAGAGTCTCTTCTTTGATGATTACAATTTCTATTCTAATAAGGAAATAAAATAACTAGAGACAAGGAAAGTAAAATCCTTATTCTACAAGGAAAAGAGACTAGAATCCTACTAAAAGAAAAATCCTTATTCTAAACGGAATAAAATAAATCCTATTTTAAGAAGGAAAGGATCTTGACTTCTTGAAATCAATCTTGGGCTTTTTGAACTTGAAGACACGTCCACACGCCTATTTGTGGGCATATAAGAACTTGTTTTTGGCGAGCTACATAACAAAAGGCTAATATAGCTTCTTGATTTGCATTATCTTATGATCCTTGTTGATTCCCAGACAATTGATACATGCACAATTACATAACGATAATCGGAGGATAACAACATTGAGATACCCCGATCAGATCCGTAAGACCCTTTAGAGTTATTGCTTGCATTGCATATATATATATATATATATATATATATATATATATATATATATATTGTGAATTTTATTTTATATATATATATATATATATATATATATATATATATATATATATTTGTGAATTTTATTTTAACCATGATTTTAATCTATGATTAATTCCTAAATGCCATTAAGACAATAAATGAAAGATGAAATATTTTTGATGATTTTATGATTTAAAACATTTCTAAATATGCATGAACAGTGTGAATAAATGCAAAACAAATAAAAGAAAATTCCTAAAATTCTATAAAAGCAATTAAAATTATTTTTGGACTATATTTAGGAGTAGTTTCATATATGGGGCAAATATTACGTGCTCACAGCTGCCCCTCTTTGCTCGAGAATATGAAGAGTTTTCGGGCAAAGATAAAGTGAGCAATTATGAATAATATTTCCCCGTATGATACTCCATGGGAAGCATTTTGAAATTTTTTTACCGAACCTTGCTTCCGAGGTTCCTTACATATCCTTGGCTATAAAGGAATCAGGTTAGTGTAGTTCTGAAAAATTTGGTAGCTGGGACTACCGAAAAGCTGTGATTTCACTGCTATTGCTGCTGATACTGCTTGCTAAACTCCTTATTACACCAAAATCAAAATTAAAAGAAACTACACAAGCCTATTAGCTATGAGTTACAATATTCCTATCTATAAGTCTTATGAAACTTGATCTTGAGTCTTGACTGGTTCTTCATGCAGACTCTGATATGAACCTTGATGCTTGCTAGATATAGGTGCTTGTTCATTCTTCTACGGCTTCTTCTGATCAAAATGGGAAATGCAATGCTCGTGACTTCAGTCATGTCTTGAGCAGTCCATATCCTTTTCATCTGCTTCTACATTTTGGATTCATTTCTTTTTTTTTCTTTTTTTTTCTTTACTCTGGATTGAGACTTCTTCTTTTGTTCATCTCGAACCCTGTGTCTCGAGATAAAACCTGCTTATATACCAAAACAAACAAACGAACGAAAAGTTTTTGCCCTAGTTTTTACTAGTAAAATTTCGTGAGTTATTTTAACAAAATTCTAAATAATTTTTTTTATTAAAAGCAATGAAGTGTCGGGAACGCTGTCCCTGAAGAGGTCATGATGATGATTTTTTTATTTTTTGAGATGATGTTTCCTCATTGTCAAAATGATGCCTCAACTAAAGATTGGTGTACCTTATGTTAGAAAAATGCGGTGAGGGGATGGTGTACCCTATTTAACAAAGATATCAGGGAGTGGTGTACCCTACGTTTAAGCTCAATCAGCTAGGAAGTGGTGTACTCTATGTTGGAAAACACATCTAGGTTTATATACCCTATACTGGTAAACAGACTAGGGAATGGTGTACCCTATATTATCAAAGATATGAGGGAGTAGTATACCCTATATTTAAGATCAATTGGTAATGATATCAGGGAGTGGTGTACCCTGCGTTTAAGCTCAAATCAACTAGGGAGTGGTGTACCCTTTGTTGAAAAATACAACTAGGGATTGGTGTACCCTATACTAGTAAGGAGACTAGGAAATGATGTACCCTATGTCTAAAATATCATTAACTAGGAAATGGTGTACCCTACGTTGGAAAATATATATATTCTTACCAAGCCGCACTATAATCGGCCGAGTATGGCACTTATATGTGCACACTACTGCAACCGGTCATGAGACATTACCGAGTCCCTATTAAGGCCGGGTACGACCGAGTCTTCTTCGAGGCTGGGTACATTATGTTATGACATGATTTGCCCTATAGAGTGGCTTGATACTATATTCTATGGCCCAATTGAGTGGCTTGATTTTTACAGATATGCATATGTATCCATGATTGTGACAGTGTATGCCCTTAGAGGCTTGTTATGAGTTTCAGGTTGACTTCTATACTCTTCCTTCACATTTCATATTTTATTTATGTGTATACCTGCCTTGTATATTCAATATATCTTTCGTACTGACGACCCTATGCTGGAGCACTGCTTTTCATGCCCGCAAGTACAGATAGAGATTCAGACGATACCTCACAGTATGTGACTCGACTCAGCTGAAGATTGTCACGCTTCCTTCTTCCACAGCTATTTAGTGAGCTGATAGGTATGGTGGTTGTATGTATATACATAGTTAGGTATGTCGGGGTCCTGTCCTGGTCAGATGTTATTGATGTACTCTATAGAGGCTTGTAGACAGTCGTCTTGTATATAGTAGTCTTGTGTGGCTTTGTCGGCTTTCTTAGTGGACCCATTGTGTTTATATTGGCCTTGTCGGCCATGTGGTGTGTGTGTGTATGTGTGTGTGTGTGTGTGTGTGTGTGTGTGTATATATATATATATATATATATATATATATATATATATATATATATATATATATATATATGTATGTTGGGCCTTTTATGCGTGCATGTAGTTATGGCTTTTGATCAGGTAATCACTCGTCAGATGTCTTGTCGGCCCACGAATGGTTGAGTATATTACACGTATGAGGATTGGTATGCTCGGGCCTTAGGTCACCGGGTGCCGACCACACCCCAAGGTTGGGGTGTGAGTGTGACATTTTCTCTCAGTATCTTTTAAGAAAGATAAGGTTACAAATAAAAATTTTATCTAGTGTAAAGTCAAATACATATTTTACATTATAATTAGTCTATTTTATTTCTAGTCAAACGAATCAAACATCTATATGTATAACATGTTGACTAACTAAACGAACCCCCAGGTGTGGAGAAAAAATATATACTACTATACATACATTGATTTTGTGTAAATGATGAGTGATTAAAAATCTTCTAATTAGACATCTATATCACGTACCAACGTTTAAAAAGGAATTATGGGGTCCGATTTACAATGGTTGAATCATCTAGGAAAACTCATCAGCTTAAAACTTAGGAAACTATATGAAAAAGTATTAGTTATACCTCATTATTAAAAATATTTAAAAATATATGAAAAGTTATTATAAAAGAATGAATTTATGGTAATGTCGTTATTCTTTTTGATACGGAGTATCCTTTTGTCACAACCCAAATTCTATTAGAGGTCGTGATGGCGCCTAACACCGCTGTTAGGCCAGCCAACAATAATTGATTAACTTAATTACTCATTTAAATATTTTTAAAATTATAATTTCCTTCAATTAAATAGTAAGTGATAGACTTTACAAACTAAATGATAGTATTTTCACAACTACAATATTGGACAACCTATAACCACTCCCAAAATTCGGTGTCACAAGTACATGAGCATCAACTAGAAAATATATTAGAAATACAACATCTGTCTGAAAGTACAATTAGACAGGAGAGGGTAGATAACCCTGATGGAGACTATGTGTGCTGCGAATTCGCAACATGGGATGCAACTCACCTAAGTCCCCGAAATAGCTGCGCCTCTGCGCCCACAAATCTGCTAGACATATATGCACCTGCAAAAAAATGTGCATCAAGTGTAGTATGAATACGTAAATCAACGCGTACTCAATAAGTATCTAGTCTAACCTCGAAGAAGTAGCGACGAGGGGTTGACTCCGACACTTACTATGGGCTAACAATAAATACCGATATTATACTTAAGCATGAATTGTATGAAACAACTATAAACTCAATAACAAGAAGTGAGTGGACAATTTTTTTATTAATAGAAAATTTTTTCAAATTTATTCTCATCATTTAACAATTTATATCTCAAGCCAAAGAAGCAATATCAATTATAATTGGTTCCAAAGATTTATCATGCGCAAATTATGCCAAGGTCGTACGGCCCGATCCAATATAATATTTAAATTGTGCACTACCGAGGGTCGAACGTCACAAATCGTAGATGCATCTATCTGCTACCGAGGTGTTCGGCCCGCTCCACAAATAAAAAATACTTTAAGGAAAACACAAATTCTCAATAACAGTCAAGTGTTTCATTCACAACTTCAAGTAAGTTAAATTTAATTCTTTTATCAGGTTTCAAAAGATTTAAGTAATTAAGTTAACAAGTAGGGTACAAACATTGTAAGTATAGCATGATATGGGTCCTAGACTACCCGAACAATAGTATAATTAATAGCTACGTACGGACTCTCGTCACCTCGTGCGAAAGTATCCCCTACAAATAGTAGCACATTTTAATTCAATTTACCTATGGGGTTAATTTCCTCTTACAAGGTTAGAAGAGAGACTTACCTCGCCTCAAAGCCTACTTTCCGGTCCAAGATTATGCTCAAACCTCTAATTTGGTGCCGAACAATCCAAAACTAATCAAATAGTATATAAACTAATCAATACATGTTCAAAAGTTCATATTCCAACTATTAAAGTGATTATCCAACCCTAAATGTAAGATTCCTAAAATTCACCCCGGGCCCATGTGCCCGGATTTCGGATATTTTTGAAGAAAGTTATTACCCATAACCTCACGAACTCAAATATATGATTTTTATTACATTCCATAACCAATTTCGTGGTCAAATCCCATTTTTATCCAAAAACCTATGTTTTCATCTAAACCCTTGATTTTACCAAATTTTTACATGTCAATCTACCCATAATCTATGTATTTAACTCATATCATGTATAAATTATTTACCTCAAAGTGATAGGTGAAAACCCCCATTCCAAGAGCTCCAAAATCGTCCAAGAGATGAAAGAAAATGAGCTAAATGGCCTAAGCCCCGCATGTAATAGAGCTGTGCACAGGTCTTAGATGTCGCATTTGCGACACCTGGTTCGCAAATGCGACAAACTCATCGCAAATGCGAACCTGGGCTCCCACTGCCAAGGTCGCAAATGCGAACACTTCCCAGCTCAGGCTTCTTCGAAATTGCGAAGCCTTCCTCGCAAATGCAAGGTTCGCAAATGAGAACAAATTCTCTCATTTGCGAGACCTGCAACAGCTGCCAAGAAACACCAGAAAAACTAAAGTTTTTCTCATCCTCCCGAACGTCCGAAACTCACCCGAGCCCTCGGGGCTCCACACCAAATACCCATACAAGTCTAAAAATATCATACAAACTCGCTCCAGTGATCGAAATACTGAAATAACATCAAAACCACGAATCTGACGCCAAAATGCATGGATTAACTCATGAACTCAAAAACTTCTAAAAATACTTCCGCGTGTGCGATTCCTATCAAATCAACTCGGAATGATGCCAATTTTGCGTGCAAGTCTTAAATGACATTACAGACCTACTCTAACTTCCGAAACCGAAATCCGAACCCGATATCAAAAAGTCCACCCTCGGTCAAACTTTTCAAAAACCTCAAATTTTTATTTTTTGCCAAATGACCCCGAAACGACCTACAGACCTCCAAATCCACTTTCGGATGCGCCCCTTAGTCCAGAATCACCATACAGAGCTATTCCTAGGCTCGAAATCCCCAACGGACATCAATAACATTGAAATGTACTTCAACCCAAATTTATGAAATTCCTCCAAAATGCCAACTTTCCATAATAGGCGCCGAAACGCTCTCGGGTCATCCAAAACCCGATCCGGACATACGCCCAAGTCCAAAATCATCACACGAACCTGTTGAAACCTTAAAATTCCGATTCCGAGGTCGTTTACTCAAAAGTCAAACATTAGTTAATTCCTCCAACTTAAAGCTTCCGAATTTAGAATTTTCTTTCCAAATCGACTCCAAACTTCCTGAAACTCAATTCCGACCACACGTACAAGTCATAATACTTGAAGTGATGCTATTCATGGCCCTAAACTATCGAATGACGCGCTAGAGCTCAAAACGACCGGTCGGGTTGTTACATTCTCTCCCACTTAAATATACGTTCGTCCTCGAACGTGCTAAGAACTGTTTTGGAGTTGTTTGAAATCACCGTTTAACACATCGTGCACCTACTCGTTCTACCACAACTCAGTTAAGCACATTAGCTCAAGGCAATCTGAAGATCTTCCCCTTTATTTAGTCAAGTAAGCCTTAGAGTCAAATTCCAACATCCGAAATTCTCCACCAGGCTTATTTCCAACATACGAACACCGTATCAATCACTACACACTGCACCAAACACGATTGTACACCCTTACTAAATTCTTACCATGCACCGCGTAACTCATTTGCCCAAGGAAATCTTTCCAAAGCACAACGACTAAAATTTCCACTAACCCGAAACCCGTAATGTACCACATGACCAATTAAGCCTTGCTTTAACTCTCGCAATACAGCCACGATAGAGAAGATGTGTAGAACTTATAACCACCTGCCGATTCACAATTTATGGAGTCTCTCCTCCCGACAAGAACCATTACCTCATTCTGGACTGAATAACAATATTTACTCTTTAATATGCTTTATATAAATCTGATTGCACTGATCCCAGGTCCAATAATCTTGTTTCACCCAGTACAAGCTGCTCAGGCAATAAGCCACCTCAGATACTTCAAAAGCCTCATATGATGCCACATTGTGCTAACAAGCTACAAACTCAAATGTGATACATAAGGAAAACGAACTCTGGAATGAATTACTCAACCCACGTAACTAATTTAGTAACCGAAAAGATGTTATGAATCATCCTCAGAAATGAGACACAAAACACACATGAATAGCTATGGGAAACTATACTCAACATCACACTGTTGCGTCGTGCAACTCGACCCACACATGATACCGTTGTGGCGTGTAACCCGATCCAACCATGATACCCATGGCGGCGTGCCACCCGATCCAAACAACATACCCATGGTGGCGTGCCACCCGATCCACACATAATAATCTAAAGAAGACACATATCGAGCCGTAACGCTTATACTCACGAAATGCCCGAATATCAACCATAAGCACACCAAGTGCATAATACAATTCCTGGGGAGACGGGTAGCGTCATACGCTATAAAACTCAAGCACAACTACGGTGCAATATATGATCTACATCTCGAGAGCCATCCTGCTCACATAACACCACCATTACGCGGGACCTCAACACATTATACAAATAATCAAGCCGTCTCACAACCCACATGGCACAATAGAGTATTACATGAAATAGCTGGCGACGAAATTAACATCCCATGCCCGAATACTCTTCCATAAGGAATGTTATGCGAAATGAACACACCCAGGCTGTGTAGAGTACACATCCACATTTGGACCCATCAACGAACCTCAAACCGATTCTGATCATACCATGTTTGGGCAAATAATCTCTCAAGGATCCACAATGACCCTTTTCCCATGACACGCAAGAACAACCGTCGAATTCGGAATAAACTTCCACAATTCACAACCAATTGAATAGAGCGCCTTTTCAGGCCTAAACCCTCACATTAGCGATAGTACAAAAATGTCCATACTCGATTTAAATCTTTAATCAATCAAGTGACTACATGTCACACTTATACAATCTTCTCGTGGGATACGCTCCCACGACCTTTTGCACTAGGTAACAAGTCTGCACCTCCATACCGCCGGCCACATTAATGCTATAAAGCAAATCAAGAATCCACAAATCAGTACACAGAGCCTCTTACATAGGACACCGATCTCAGGTGACGCTAAAGATAATACCAGCTGATTCTAACCATCTAAATTCTTTCCTGCTCGTCCGAGCTCGTGACATTCTTGTCGACACCAAACTGCAACCTTGATCCTTAACTTCAAATTCCCAAGTCGTTCACTGCACCTAACATGCCAATACGTGAGAGTATAAGAATTTCAGCATAACTCCTGAACCACTAGTAGGATACACACTTCATCATATAAGAACATTTCACTTAACTCATTTCAGGAGAACCATAGCAACACGCGACCGAATTCACATAACTGCAAAAATTACAATCCTCTAGTAGTGGTCTAAACCGCCATAACTCTTCCGGGATCCGTATACACATAACATGCCATAATACTCAAATGCCTCTAAATAAAATCAATTACGGCGGCCGTCAAGCCTCGCACGTACCGCCATAAATCACGTGCATAACTTAACAAGCTGAAGGAACTGATCGTTGCCACCACCATGCCAATTCAACCATTGCTAACCGATCCGACTTCTCCTAATTTATTTTGGACTTGCCTTAGGAATAATAGTAGCTCCATTTCAAACATAACCAACCCAAATCCGGACTCATCCCGAGTGACCTCATTTCTCGAGACCACGTTGTCTCAAAACCCACGAACCATCTCTTACACTCCTTGTGCGCATATTCACATCTTCAACTGGTATACCCATTCTGATAATTTCTCTATGAATCTAAAGTTATTTCCTCCTATTCCTCCCAATGTTGCACCTCAGACCAATAATAACATAGAACACTCCAAGCCCCTTTCATAATCCACTACAAAAGCTCGATACTTAACCATACCACAGACTCGAAATCCTTAGGCACCGTCCGTTGTTGAGATTCACCCACTCTGACTTGTTCCCAAATATGATCAAACTCCAAGGCTCTGTTAGCACATGAACGCCCTCTCAAAGAAGCACCCGGCTGAATCACCTTTCTTGTACATCATATCTACACGAAACATAAATCCTGAGTCTTCCCAAAGCGTGGACATGAATCAATAAGGCCAATTATAGCATACATTCCTCAAATCCTTTGCTCAAATCACCACTGGCGTTCTCTTTCCTTAGTCGTAATAACCCACCAATATGCCGATGACCAGAAACCTCACAAGTAGACAACCATGCAATCCAATCATAGGCGGTAGGGCTCTCCCACTTAGCTTGAAGCTACCATTACATAACCCTGGAACCTACCAAGATTCCTTCTTCGTCACTGACATGACCTCGCACAATCGACCCGCAAAATTCCTCGAAATCTTCCTGTTAACCATTTCATGAATGCTCTGAATCCCTAGCCACATTCACATGTTCGACCTCTTACCGGGTAGCCAATAGAATTATTCACAGAAGCTTCGTCAACACCACGCAATCGTTAGCCTGCTCACCGGAAATAACCCACTTGTGGAAATTCCATGTCGACATCTTCCAACAACGCTGCACCGAGTACAATTACCACGAGACCAATAAACCCGTGCTCATTCACCAGCTGTACAAGTACATTCACTCCTCATGGACATCAACTAAAGGTGCGACAATACATTTCAGTCCAAAGTCATGTTGTATCCTTCTTCATATCAAGCAACTCCTTTCCGTCGTATCTAACCTTTCTCCGTTTAGCAGCCAATATTCCAGATTAAGTTCGTAGACTTAGTCACTGTCCACCATGAGTTCCAAATCACTCTAAACTTTCCTCAACGCGTGTAGCTATCCTACCACAGAACCCATATTCTACCCGGCCACTCTCCCACTTTGGTCAGACCCCTTTAAGAAACTACTCGACTTCTGTTTTCTTACACTTGGCCTTCTAGAAGTTTAACCACCGCAAGACACCTCCCACACGTCCTTCCTCATCCTTCGCTGCCCAACTGTTGCCTTAAATCAAAATCCATCTCTGTAGCACTTGGATTAATAGATCGCTACCAACTTTAAACCTCCATGTAGATCACTTTTCTCGAGCCATCAACACTAGGAACGCCGATTCGATTCTGAACCACTGCACATCGCGATCTCTGACAGCCGTTTCCCCGGCACCATTCCACCATACCCTGCCCCGAAGGCGAATTTAAGAAAACCATAACACCGGCGAACTTAGCACATTCAACAAGGAAAATAACGCCACATCACAGATGAAAATTTTGCCATGCTCGAAAATACCTAAGTCTCGTTACTCTATTAACCCAACCCTGAACATTCATATTCCAATTGTCTTTCCTACGCTGGAAATAAAATGCTTAACCTCTGAATCATGCACTAATAAAAACCTCCTTTCAAGTCATTCACTACCCCGACACATTGACACGCATTTTACCATTACATCAATACTATGCGATGACAACTCATGAATCATCATAACAACCAGTGCCCAACTTCAAAACCATAGGAATTACTGATACTGAGCTGAAATGATAGGATAGCCTTCTGCAAGGCGATGACCATAGCCCAAACAATTATGCAGGGAGAAACATCATGCACCACATTTGTAGTACCATTAAAATTCCTCGATTCCCAATTGATAACAAGCGCTTCACGTCGCATAAGATTGAGTAGGAAAGAAATAAAGGCACAAGTCTCAAAGGAATCAAATCGTACGATGAGGAATCAAGAAGGGAAGTGCTCCTATCAACCCTGTAACCTCTCGAAGATAAGTACAGACGTCTTCGTACCGATACACAAAACTCTACTAGACTCGCTCATAACTCGTGAGACCTAAGTGAACCTGGATTTGATAACAAGTTGTCATGACCCAAATTCTATTAGAGGTCGTGATGGCGCCTAACACCGCTGTCAGGCCAGCCAACAATAATTGATTAATTTAATTACTCATTTCAGTATTTTTGAATTCATAATTTTCTTCAATTAAATAGTAAGGGATAGACTTTACAAAGTAAATGATAGTATTTTCACAACTACAATACTGAACAACCCATAATCACTCCCAAAACCCGGTGTCACAAGTACATGAGCATCGACTAAGAAATATATTAGAAATACAACATCTGTCTGAAAGTACAATTAGACAGAAGAGGGTAGATAACTCTGATGGAGACTCTGTGTGTTGCAAATTCGCAACATGAGATGTAGCTCACCTAATTCCCCGAAATAGACGCGCCTCTGCTTTCACAAGTCTGCTAGACATATATGCACCTGCACAAAAATGTGCAGCAAGTGTAGTATGAATACGTAAATCAACGCGTACCCAATAAGTATCTAGTCTAACCTCAAAAAAGTAATGACGAGGGGTCGACTCCGACACTAACTATGGGCTAACAATAAATACCGATATTATACTTAAGCATGGATTGTATGAAACAACAGTAAACTCAATAACAAGAAGTGAGTGGACAATTCTTTTATTAATAGGAAATTTTTCCAAATTTATTCTCATCATTTAATAATTTATATCTCAAGCCAAAGAAGCAATATCAATTATAATTGGTTCTAAAGATTTATCATGCGCAAATTATGTCGAGGTCGTACGACCCGATCCAACATAATATTTAAATTGTGCACTGCCGAGGGTCGAACGTCACGAATCGTAGATGTATCTATCTGCTACCGAGGCGTTCGGCCTGCTCCACAAATAGAAAATACTTTAAGGAAAACACAAATTCTCAATAACAGTCAAGTGTTTCATTCACAACTTCAAGTAAGTTAAATTTATTTCTTTTATCAGGTTTCAAAAGATTTAAGCAATTAAGTTAACAAGTAGGGTACAAAAATTATAAGTATAGTATGATATGAGTCCTAGACTACCTAGACAATAGCATAATTAGTAGCTACGTACGGACTCTCGTCAGCTCGTGCATACGTAGCCCCCACAAATAGAAGCACATTTTAATTCAATTCACCTATGAGGTTAATTCCCTCTTACAAGGTTAGAAAAGAGACTTACCTCGCCTCAAAGCCTATTTTCCGGTCCAAGATTATGCTCAAACCCCCAATTTGGTGCCGAACAATCTAAAACTAATCAAATAGTATATAAACTAATCAATACATGTTCAAAAGTTTATATTCCAACTATTAAAGTGATTACCCAACCCTAAATGTAAGATTCCTAAAATTCACCCCGGGCCCACGTGCCCGAATTTCGAATTTTTTTGAAGAAAGTTGTTACCCATAACTGTAACTACCCTATCAGTTATTTTACTTTCTAGAACCCCGTTCCCCTAAATAAAACTTCCTGCATGTGCTTTTATTAATTTATGACTTGAGGGAATGGTTGGTTCGGGATTTGTAAGGGTTCGGGTTGAAATCGGAACACTTGGTTCCTTAAGGTTGGCTAAAAAGGTCAAGTTTTACTTCGGTCAACATTTGGTGTAAACGACCTTGGAATCGGGATTTGACAGTTTGAATAGGTTTGTATGATGATTTCAGACTTGGGCGTATGTTCGGATCGGGTTTTGGATGACCCAAGAACGTTTTGGGCCTAATAGTGAAAGTTGGTTCTTTGAAGGCTTTAGAAGTTCTTTAAATTTGGTTTGGAGCAGGTTTTGGTGTTATCGAGGTCCTAACAGAATTTCGAGATCGTGAATAGTTCCTTAATGTCATTTAAGACTTGCACGCAAAATTTGGTGTAATTTCGAGTAGTTTAAGTACGTTTCGGCGCATTGGAAGTAAATTGAAGAACTTGAAGTTCTTAAGTTCGATTCAATTGGTTTTGGGGTGTGATTCTTAGTTTTAATATTGTTACGGGCGTTCCGAGTGTTCGAGCAAGTCCGTTTTATGATTCCAAACTTGTTGGTACGATCGGGCGGGGGCCCCGGGGCCCCGAGTGTCAATCGAATGAGGCTCGAACCAAGATAAAAATTTGGAGCAACATATGAAGTATCGGGTCTGTCATAATCACACATGCGCTTGCCAGCCGCAGGTGCGAGCCAAGCCTCGTAGAAGCGGCCAGGGAAGGGCAACCCTGATTCCGCAGGTGCGGCCCATCCTCCGCAGAAGTGAAAACCCGTCCGCAGAAGCGACGCCAGCCGGCTCAGGGGAGTTCCGCATGCGCAGAACTTTGTCCGCAGAAGCGAGGGCGCAGGTGCGGGCCTATGACCGCAAGTGCGGAAATCACTGGAGGCAGTGAACTTCATTTAATACGGAACTTAGGCATTTTTCTCCCATTCTTCACATATTTAGGTGATTTTAGAGCTTCAAAAAGGGGGACTTCAACCTAGCTATTGAGGGTAAGTAATTTCTACCTTAATGTGAGTTTAATACATAGATTATGGGTAAATTTCAACATGAAAATTGGTAGAAATTATGGGTTTAGATGAAAAACCTAGGGTTTAATAAAAATGAGATTTTACCACGAAAATGATTATGAAACTTAGTGAAAACCATATAAATATGTTCCTAAGTTTATGGGTAACAACTTTCTTCAAACATTTCCAGAATCCGGATATATGGGCCCGGGTGTGAATTTTAGGAATCTTGCAATTTGGGTTGGGTAATCACTCTAATAGTGGAGATATGAACTTTTGAGCATAGATTGATTGATTTATGTAATGTTTGACTAGTTTCGAGTCGTTTGGCATCAAATTTGGAGGTTTGAGCGTATTCTTGAATTGGGAAGTGGGCTTTGAGACAAGGTAAGTCTCTTTTCTAACCTTGTAAGAGGGAATTAACCCCATAAGGTAAATTATAACTATTATGTGCTCCTACGTGTGGGAGCTACGTACGTACGAGGTGACGAGAGTCCGTACGCAGATACTAATTATGCTATTGTCCGGGTAGTCTAGGACATATACAATGCTATACTTGAAATGTTTGCACTCCCATTTGTTGATTTAATTGCTTAAGGCATATTGGAAGTTTATAAAAGAACTGAAAAAGGTTAAAGTTACTTACTTAAAGTTGTAAATGGAACACTTGACTATAAATAAGAATTTGTGTGTTATTTGAAATGTTTTCTATTTGTGGAGCGGGTCGAACGCCTCGATAGCAGATAGATGGATCTATGGTTCGTGCCGTTCGACCCTCGGTAGTGCACAGTTTAAATATTATATTGGATCGGGCCGTACGACCTCGGCATAATATGCGCATGAAAATCTTTGGAACTATTCATGATTTACATTGCTTAAAATGCCTTGAATTATAAGTTGTTAAATATTGAAACTAAGTTTGGGACTTAATACTTGCAAACAAAGAATTTACTATTTCCTGATATTGAGCTTTCGGTATTGTTCATGAAATCCATGCTTAGTATATATTTGATAAATCATTGTTGGCCCATAGTAGGTGTCAAAGTCGACCCCTCGTCACTACTTACTCGGTACATATTATTTATGTACTCACGCAACACTTCTGCACTTGATTATGCAGGATTTAAGGCAGTTACATCTGGTTACCAGTCCAGTGCGCATATTTGATCCCGCTACATGACTACACGGTGAGCTGCCCTTCCGAGTCGTTCTGCAGCAGCTGGAGTCTTTTTCTTGTTTATTTGTTCTGTCTATCCCATTTCAGATAGTAGATTAGAATTCTTTTGTATATTCTACTAGTAGCCCATATACTTGTGACATCGGGTCTTTGCACACACTAGTAGACTTATGATTTTGGGATTGTATTCCTATGGTTATGATGCCATTTAGCTGTTTTTGTTATGATTTCACTTGCTCATTTTAAATTCCGTTATTTGTTACAATTTTTAAATTCCGTTCACAGTTGGCTTGCCTAGAAATGGTGTTGGGCGCCATCATGGCCTAAACCAGAATTGGGTCATGACAACATGGTATCAGAGCGACTAGGTTCACGTAGGTCTCACAAGTTATGGGCAGACCTAATAGAATCTTGCGGATCGGTGCAGAGACGTTCATGCTTATCTTTCGAGAGGCTATAGGGTGTTAGGAAGCTACTCTTTATTTATCTCCTATCGTGCAGTTGATGGTATACTAAGTTCATTTCTCTCATTCTCTCACAGATGGTGAGAACGCTTACGTCGGACATTCCAGACCCGGGAAGAACTGCCCCCCCATTGCTAGAGGCAGAGGCAGAGGCCGGGGGAGGGTACCAGCCCGAGGTAGGGGACGAGGACGTCCCAGAGCTTCCCCAGTTGCACCACCAGCAGATCCAGTAGAGGATCCCATAATTGAGGAGCAGGGCGAGGTGCCCGTAGCAGAGCCAGCCCTGGTAGATTTCATGTCAGCATCGGGCTTTCAGGAGGTCATGGGTCGTATGTTGCGGTTCATGGACACTATGACTCAGGCTGGTTTATTTCCAGTGGACCCCGCCACCTCTCAGGCGGGAGGGGGAGCACAGACCCCTACCGATCAGGCTCTTGGGCATGCAACCGTTGTATATCATACCTCGGGCACTCTCCCCATGGGCGGAGCCCAGCCAGTCGCAGCAGTTGTACCTGAGCCTAGACTAGCTGCGACCGGTGAGCCGCAGAAGCTTTTAGATAGATGGACTAGGCTTCACCCTCCGGTCTTTGGGGGTGAGCGACATAAGGATCCTCAGGACTTTATTGATAGGTGCAGGGACAGATTGCACAACATGAGGATATTTGAGTCTCACGGGGTGGATTTCACTACCCTTTACTTGGAGGGCAGAGCCCGTAGGTGGTGGCAGTCTTATCTTCTTGGTAGACCAGCAGGTTCTCCTCCTAGGACTTGGGACCAGTTTACATGCCTATTCTCGGACAGGATATTCCACCTCTCAAAGGGAAGAGTTGCGGTTTCAGTTTGAGCAGCTCCAGCAGGGTCAGCTGTCTGTGACTGATTATGAGGTGAGGTTCTATAAGCTATCTCGCCATGCGCTCATGATACTCCCTACTGAGGCGGGGCGGGTGCGGAGGTTTGTTGCGGGGTTGCACTCAGGTATTCAGGCTAGTATGGCCCGAGAGGTAGAGATAGAGACTTCCTACCAGCTAGTAGTGGAAATTTCTCGGAGGATCGAGGGCTATCGCCTGAGGGGTAGGGAGCGGATGCAGCAGGACAAGAGGTTCCGTTACTCCGGAGAGTTCATAGGTGCCTCAATTGGGGGCAGAGGTCAGTTTAGGAGGGGTCAGCCCAGTAGGCCACTATATCCAGCACCGCCGCCTTTACAAGTTGCTCCAGCGCGACCCTATTTCAGCGCTATGCCGAAGAGTTCTTACCGACTTCCAGCTGTTCAGGGTCCTTCCAGTGGGTACTCCGGTCATCAGGGTTCTTCTAGTGCTTACTTCAGTGCCATTCCAGAGAGTTCATATCGCCCACCAGCTATTCAGGGTTCTTCCGGTGGGTATTCAGGCCATCAGGGTCAAACTTCAGGGCAGCAAATCACCGCGCCGAAAGGTTGTTTTGAGTGCGGGGATCTTAGTCATATGCGGAGATTTTGCCCAGGCTTCGGGGCAAGGCACTGCAACAGGGCCGCACCAGTCGTCAGGCCGCCCAAAGGCGGAGGGCGGGTGGGTAGAGGCCATCCCAGAGGTGGAGGTCAGGCAGGCAGAGGCCAGCCGGGGGGCGCTCTAGCCAGATTTTATGCCAGACCAGATGTAGTAGCCTCAGATGCCATGATCACATGTATTATCTTTGTCTGCGGTAGGGATGCTTCAGTATTATTTGATCCAGGATCTACCCATTCGTATGTGTCATCCCTATTTTCTCATTTTCTAGATATTATACGTGAGTCCTTGGGTACTCCTATTTATGTGTCCACTCATGTGGGTGATTCTGTTGTTATGGATCGGATATATCGATCTTGTATAGTTACATTTTATGGATATGAGACTAGGGCGGATCTTCTGTTGCTTGTTATGACAAATTTTGAGGTCATCCTAGGCATGGACTGGCTATCCCCATATTATGCCATCCTTGATTGCCATACCAAGACTGATACTTTAGTGATGTCAGAATTGCCGAGATTGGAGTGGAAGGGTTCATCTGTCAGTACATCTAGTCGAGTTATATCTTTTATGAAGGCTCGACACATGGTCAAGAAGGGTTGCTTGGCTTATCTAGCCTATGTTCGGGATACTCCCGCTGAGTCTCCGACGATTGATTCAGTGCCAGTAGTTCGGGAGTTTGCCGATGTGTTTTCTTCGGACCTTCCATGCATGCAACCAGATCATGATATTGATTTCTGTATTGACTTGGCTCCAAGCACTCAGCCTATATCTATCCCATCGTACCGTATGGCTCCGAAAGAATTGAAAGAGTTGAAGGAACAACTTGAGGAGTTGTTAGCAAAGGGGTTCGCCAGGCCGAGTGTATCACCTTGGATGCACCAGTATTATTTGTGAAGAAGAAAGATGGGACCATGCGGATGTGCATTGATTACCGCCAGTTGAACAAAGTCACCATTAAGAACAAGTCCCTATTACCGCGTATTGATGATTTGTTTGACAAATTGCAGGGTGCTAGGGTATTTTCTAAGATTGACGTGAGATCGGGGTACCATCAGTTGAAGATTCGGGATTCGGATGTTTCGAAGACTGCCTTCCATACTAGATATGGCCATTATGAGTTTCTAGTGATGTCCTTCGGCTTGACCAATGCCCCAGCGGCGTTTATGGATTTGATGAACATGGTGTTCAGGCCTTATATCGATTCCTTTGTTATTGTCTTCATTGATGACATCTTGATTTACTCACGTAGCATGGAGGAGCATGAGCAGCATTTGAGTGTAGTGCTTCAGATCTTGCAGGAACAGAAGCTATATACTAAGTTCACCAAGTGTGAGTTTTGGTTAGATTCTGTGGCATTCTTGGGGCATGTGGTATCAGGCGAGGGTGGTGGATCCCAAGAAGATTAAGGCAGTTCAGAGTTGGCATCGTCCCACTTCGGCGACTGAGATAAGGAGTTTCTTGGGATTAGCAGGTTATTATCACCGGTTTGTGGAGGGCTTTTCATCTATTGCAGCACCTTTGACTAGATTGACCCAGAAGGGTGCTCCGTTCTGTTGGTCCGAGGATTGTGAGGCGAGCTTTCAGAAGCTCAAGACAACTTTGACTACAACACTGGTTCTAGTGTTGCCTTCTGGTTCGGGGATGTATACAGTTTATTGCGACGCCTCACGCGTTGGTTTGGGTTGTGTACTGATACAGGAGAGGCGAGTTATTGCATATGCTTCGCGTCAGCTGAAGATTCATGAGAGGAATTACCCTGTGCACAACCTAGAGTTATCCGTGATTGTTCATGCTCTTAAGACTTGGAGACATTACCTTTATGGGGTGTCCTATGAGGTTTATACTGATCATCGCAGGTTGTAACATTTGTTCAAGCAAAGGGATCTTAATTTGAGGCAGCGCAGATGGCTTGAGTTACTGAAGGATTATAACATCACTATTCTTTATCATCCGGGCAAGACGAATGTGGTTGTGGATGCCTTGAGCAGAAAGGCAGAGAGTATGGGTAGTTTGGCATTCATTTCAGTAGAGGAGAGACCACTAGCCTTGGACATTCAGTCCTTGGCTAACAGACTCGTGAGGTTGGATATTTAGGAGCCCAGCCGAGTTCTTGCATGCGTCGTTGCCCAGTCTTCACTATTTGAGCAGATTAAGGCTCGACAGTTTGATGATCCGCACTTGGCAGTTCTCAGAGTGACGGTACTACAGGGTGGTGCCAAGGAGGTTTCTATTGGCGAGGATGGTGTTCTGCGACTCCAAGGTCGTCTATGTGTTCCTAAAGTCGATGACGTGAGGGAGAGGATTCTAGAGGAGGCGCACAGTTCTCGATATTCCATTCACCCAGGTGCTACAAAGATGTATCGCGACCTGAAGCAGCATTTTTAGTGGCGGCGGATGAAGAAAGACATAGTTGAGTACGTAGCTAGATGCTTAAATTGCCAACATGTTAAGTATGAGCACCAGAGGCCAGGAGTCCTACTCCAGCAGATGACTATACCCGAGTGGAAGTGGGAGTGCATCACTATGGACTTCGTGGTTGGGTTGCCGCGGACTTTGCGGTGGTTTGATGCAGTTTGGGTCATTGTAGACAGATTGACCAAGTCGGCACACTTTATTCTTGTGATGACTACTTATACTTTAGAAAGGTTGGCCCAGTTTTATATTCGGGAGATAGTTCGGTTGCACGGTGTGCGTTAGGGACCCGTGTAGAGCTCAGCACTGCGTTTTATCCACAGACCGACGGGCAGTCAGAGCGGACAGTTCAGATCTTGGAGGATATGCTCAGAGCATGTGTGATTGACTTTGGGGGATAGTGGGACAGTTCTTGCCTTTGGCCGAGTTTGCTTACAATAACAGCTATCAGTCCAGCATCGAGATGGCTCCATTCAAGGCTTTATATGGTCGGCAATGTCATTCTCCCGTTGGGTGGTTTAAGCCCGGTGAGGCTAGGTTATGTGGGACTGATTTGGTGAAAGATGCCTTGGAAAAGGTAAAGGGTTTTGGGTTGAAATCGGAACACTTGGTTCCTTAAGTTTGGCTAAAAGGGCCAAGTTTGACTTCGATCAACATTTGTAGTAAACGACATCGGAATCAGGATTTGACAGTTCTAATAGGTTCATATGATGATTTCAGACTTGGGCGTATGTTCGAATTGGGTTTTGGATGACCCGGAGCATTTTGGCGCCTAATAGTGAAAGTTGGTTCTTTGAAGGATTTAGAAGTTCTTTAAATTTGGTTTGGAGTGGGTTTTGGTGTTATCAAGGTCCTAACAGAATTCCGAGACCGAGAATAGTTCTGTAATATCATTGAAGACTTGCACGCAAAATTTGGTATCATTCCGAGTAGTTTAAGTACGCTTCGGCGCATTGGAAGTAAATTGAAGAACTTGAAGTTCTTAAGTTCGATTCAATTGGTTTTGGGATGTGATTCTTAGTTTTAATATTGTTACGGGCGTTCCGAGAGTTCGAGCGAGTCCGTTTTATGATTCCAAACTTGTTGGTACGTTCGGGCAGGGCCCCGGGGGCCCCGAGTGTCAATCGGACGAGGCTCAGACCGATATGAGAATTTGGAGCAACAGATGAAGCATCAGGTGTGTCATAATCACACCTGCGCTTGGCCAGCCGCAGGTGCGAGCCAAGCATCACAGAAGCGGCCAGGGAAAGGCAACCCTGATTCTGCAAGTACGGCCCATCCTCCGCAGAAGCGGGACCGTAGAAGCGGAAACCCGTCCGCAGAAGCGACGCCAGCCGGCCTTGGGGAGTTCCGCAGATGCGGATTTTTGTCCGCAGAAGTGAGGGCGCAGGTGCGGCCTTACGACCGCAGGTGCGGAAATCACTGGAGGCAGTGAACTTCATTTAATAAGGGACTTAGGCATTTTTCTCCCATTCTTCACACATTTGGGCAATTTTAGAGCTTCAAAAAGGGGGACTTCAACCTAGTTATTGAGGGTAAGTAATTTCTACCTTAATGTGAGTTTAATACATAGATTATGGATAGATTTCAACATAAAAATTGATAGAAATCATGGGGTTAGATGAAAAACCTAAGGTTTAAAAAAAATGATATTTTACCACGTAAATGATTATGAAACTTAGTGAAAACCATATAATTATGTTCCTAAGGTTATGGGTAACAACTTTCTTCAAACTTTTTTGGAATCCGGGTATGTGGGCCCGAGTGTGAATTTTAGGAATCTTGCAATTTGGGTTGGGTAATCACTCTAATAGTGGAGATATGAACTTTTGAGCATAGATTGATTGATTTATGTAATATTTGACTAGTTTTGAGTCGTTTGGCATCAAATTTGGAGGTTTGAGCGCATTCTTGAATTGGGAAGTGGGCTTTGAGACGAGGTAAGTCTCTTTTCTAACCTTGTAATAGGGAATTAATCCCATAAGGTAAATTATAACTAATATGTGCTCCTACGTGTGGGGGTTACGTACGTACGACGTGATGAGAGTTCGTACGTAGTTACTAATTATGCTTTTGTCCGGGTAGTCTAGGACCTATACCATGCTATACTTGAAATGTTTGCATTCCCATTTGTTGATTTAATTGCTTAAGGCATATTGAAAGTTGATAAAAGAATTGAAAAGGGTTAAAGTTACTTATTTAAAGTTGCGAATAGAACACTTGACTGTAAATGAGAATTTATGTGTTACTTGAAATGTTTTCTATTTGTGGAGCGGGCCGTATGCCTCGGTAGCAGATAGATGGATCTATGGTTCGTGTCGTTCGACCCTCAGCAGTGCACAGTTTAAATATTATATTGGATCGGGCCGTACGACCTCGGCATAATATGGGCATGAAAATCTTTGGAACTATTCATGATTTACATTGCTTTAAATGCCTTGAATTATAAGCTGTTAAGTAATGAAACTAAGCTTGGGACTTAATACTTGCGAAAGAAGAATTTACTATTTCCTGATATTGAGCTTTCAGTATTGTTCATGAAATCCATGCTTAGTATATATTTGATAAATCATTGTTGGCCCATAGTAGGTGTCAAAGTCGACCCCTCGTCACTACTTCTTCGAGGTTAGACTGGATACTTACTCGGTACATGTTGTTTATATACTCACGCTACACTTCTACACTTGATTGTGAAGGATCTGAGGCAGTTACATCTAGTTATCAGTCTGGTGCGCATATTTGATCCTGCTACAGGACTACACAGTGAGCTGCCCTTCCGAGCCGTTCTGCAGCAGCCAGAGATTTTTTTTTGTTTATTTGTTCTGTCTATCCCATTTTAGACAGTAGATTAGAGTTCTTTTGTATATTATACTAGTAGCCCATATACTTGTGACACCGGGTCTTGGCACACACTAGTAGACTTATGATTTTAGGATTGTATTCCTACGGTTATGATTTCATTTAGCTGTTTTCGTTATGATTTCACTTGCTCATTTTAAATTTCGTTATTTGTTAAATTCTTTAACTTTAAGGAAAATTAGCTGTTTGAAAATCTTATTAAAAAAAATGGAAATCACTAGATTTTTCACAGTCGGCTTGCCTAGCAACGGTGTTGGGTGCCATCACGGCCTAAACCAGAATTTGGGTCGTGATAATAACCTCACGAACTCAAATATATGATTTTTACTACATTCCATAACCAATTTCGTGATCAAATCCCATTTTTATCCAAAAACCTAGGTTTTCATCTAAACCCTTGATTTTACCAAATTTTTTATATATCAATCTACCCATAATCTATGTATTTAACTCATGTTGTGTAGAAATTACTTACCTCAAAGTGCTAGTTGAACCCACCCCCCCCCCCCTCCAAGAGATCCAAAATCGCCCAAGAGATGAAACAAAATGAGCTAAATGGCCTAAGTCCCGCATTTAATAGAGTTGTGCATAGGTCTCAGATGTCGCATTTGCGACACCTGGTTTGCAAATGCGACAAACTCATCGCAAATGCGAACCTGGGCTCCCACTTCCAAGGTCGCAAATGCGAACACTGTCAAGGTCGCAAATGCGACCAAAGTGTCGTAAATGTGAACACTGCCCAACTCAGGCTTCTTCGAAATTGCGAAGCCTTCCTCGCAAATGCGAACAAATTCTCGCATTTGCGAGACCTGCAATAGCTGCCAAGAAACACCAGAAAAACTGAAGTTTTTCTCATCCTCCCGAACGTCCGAAACTCACTGAGCCCTCAGGGTTCCACACCTAACACCCACACAAGTATAACAATATCATACAAACTCGCTCGAGCGATCGAAACACTGAAATAACATATAAAAAAAAAGAATCGGATGCCAAAATGCATGGATTAACTCATGAGCTCAAAAACTTCTTAAAATACTTCTGCGCGTCTGATTCCTATCAAATCAACTCGGAATGATGCCAAATTTTGCGTGAAAGTCTTAAATGATATTACGGACCTACTCCAACTTCCGGAACCAGAATCCAAATCTCATATCAAAAAGTCTACCCTTGGTCAAACTTTCCAAAAACTTCAAATTTCTATTTTTTTCGCCAAATGACCCCGAAACGACCTACGGACCTCCAAATCCACTTCCGGACGCGCCCCTAAGTCCAGAATCACCATACAGAGCTATTCCCATGCTCGGAATCCCAAACGGATATCGATAATATTGAAATGCACTTCAACCCAAATTTATGAAATCCTTCCAAAATGCCAACTTTCCACAATAGGCGCTGAAACGCTCCCGAGTCATCCAAAATCCGATCCGGACATACGCCCAAGTCCAAAATCATCATACGAACCTGTTGAAACCTTCAAATCCTAATTCTGAGGTTGTTTAATCAAAAGTCAAACATTAGTCAATTCCTCCAACTTAAAGCTTGTAATTTAGAATTTTCTTTCCAAATCGTCTCTGAATTTCCCGAAACTCAATTTCGGCCACACGTACAAGTCATAATACTTGAAGTGAAATTACTCATGGCCCCAAACCACCGAACGATATGTTAGAGCTCAAAATGACCGATCGGGTCGTTACACCTTTGTTGTGCATAACCTAGAAAGATCATTCATTTCTTTCCATTATTAAGCTACTAGTGTTGAACCCACACTCAAATGAGGACCACAAGCTTGGGGTTCGACGAAATGGAAAGTTTCAGCATGTTGAAACTTCTTGGGGTTAGCAGTGAAAGAAAGAGCCTGACATTCATTTCTTCATGAATATCCATAGCTCAGTATACTAAAAGAGGGACCAGCCTCGTCGTGGTGATTAGAGGACACCTCTGATCGTTCACCTCTAATGTGACACATTCCCTCCCAGTTATATGATCAACGGGATCAGTCGGCTAGAGAGCGGGGCTATTCTTCTTCCGGGGAGACAAAGTCGTCCCTTCTACTGTTGCTCCGAGTAGGTGGGTATCGACAGACACAACATCCTACTTATAGTATCAGTCCTCCAGCCTATACTTGTGTTTTTATTAACCAAGAACACATGCACTTTGTTGGCACTAAAAAAGGTTATTCAATCAACTAGAGCAATTGAAGGTGCGGAACTTCTTCTGAACCGGAACAAGAAAGAGCTCATACGATTCCACATATAGAGGTCGGAATGGGATCGGATATTTTCACGTCTTACCGTAGTGCCCGCTTTGTCTTGATTTACGATTGATGAACAAGAAGGAAAATGGAATAATTCTATTTTTGACTCGTCCCCGGCTACGTGTCCTTTGGACCCCTTGGCGTGAGAACCCTCTAGATTAGGGAGATCCAAATAAGAGCTTGTTGCATATGTGCTTTCATCAATATGAAAGAGGAAGCTTCTGGGTTGTACTTGTACAACTAGGGATTGGGTGGGTTCGGTCCTCCAAGGCCTGTTAGAGCTCTCTTCAACCTGCTCATGGCTAGATCGATCGGTTTCAGGTCAAATAGGAAGAACTAGAATATTCCACCTCTGGAAAGCGCCTACACCTAATGGATTAAGCTGTTGTTCCCATTTCCTCGCTGACCCAACATGCAAAAGCTATTTCATTAGAGTAAGTGCGCTTTACATAAAGTAAAGGCTTTAAGCTCTGCTCCTTCGACTGATTGTTCGCATCGGATCTCAGGTTTTCTATTGCACTCCCTAAAATAGGGTTGTTTTCATATTTCCCTCACGATACTTGTACGCTATTGGTCATTGAGGAATACTTAGGCTTAGAGGGTGGTCCCCCTTTGTCGCGTAAAAGCGATCAGAATTCGAACACGCCGTGTTTTACTGGGAAGGATCCTTGAAGAAAGTCGTACTCCCATCAGCTTACAGCTTTCAAGTAGATAAAGAAGTTAAGGCTAGTGACATCAGATATCGGCTATTGGCCTTTGTGAAAGCTCCTCCTCAATATGTTTGATCCATTTCCAAGCCTTACTCTTCGTCAATGATTATGGGTCGCTAGGTTTCCCCATCTCTTCTAAACTTCCCCCGGTCTTCGGCCCGAGCTTTATGAGGCAAAAACTCGTCCCACGTACGGTTCGGAGGTCGAGCCCCACCCCGGCATCAAATATAGGATTGTTATTGTACACTATCTCCATTTATACGATGCCACTTGCCATGGATAAGAATCAAATTCTCTATCTACGAATTGAGGAAAAAGTGGGGAGCTCGAAAACGGTGAATCTTGAGCTTTCTTCTCTTATTCAATTGATAGTTTGATCAAGGGCGAGCAGAGACAAGTCACTAACTACAGTGCCAGTGTTATCGCGCGGATAATTTGACAGAATATTAATCTTATAAAATTATGATTTAATATATCATATTATTTTAATAGATATTAGTTGTTAATTTATCCTTTGTAATATAGTATACAGAAATGTAATAAAATCTATACAAAATCAAAGAATATACATTATATAGTAATCAAATACTAATTGTTTGTTCCTTATTTATTCTTTGTTATTATTAAATTAGTAAGTACTTAGTATTATATATTTACTAATATGACTTTTTATTAACTTGTCAATTGGCTTAATATTTTGATACTACTTCTCTTTTAGTATAATATAGATATATATTTTTATTTTTTTAAACTTATGTTATACTGTTCAAAATTCTTCAATTGTCTAAATTATATAGTAATATGAATTTTTAATAAATATTCAGTTTAATATAATACAATGAATATAATTTCTTATTACTCTTGAAATTTAACTTGATTTTATTTTGAATGACTTTTTAAAATTATGTTGATATTTAAATTTATCAGTAATATTTTTGAGTATTATTTATTTACCTTATTTTATCAAATAAATTTAAGGCGTGGATAGAATCACATTATATCTATTCTTCTTTTTATACATTAGTTTTTGTTCTACAATATTATAACTTTTTTCATTTAATGTTTATCTATAATACAAATACTATTATATTATTTTTCTAAATTTATGGTTGTGAATTAGTTCAAAGATTAAATAGAGAAGATCTTTTATTATATGTCATAAATCTACTAATAATTGTAATAATTATTATTTTTGTATTATTTTCAATAAGAAATTAAATTAAATTCTTCTTCATGTTTGTATTTAACATGAAATTTTAATTTTTTTAATTAAATTACTACATATATATTTTATATTTATATATTTTATCTATTTCTTAAAATTATTGTTTATATTTTTGTCTTTAGTTTTATCTATTATAATATTTTTAGTTATATGATCTTATAAATATATCATGACCATATGAATTATTATTCAAAACATTTCTCATCCCAAAAAATAAACTAGTCTTATCATTTTACATATATCTACATTGAATTTATTTATTTATATATTTTTTCTTTTTTATAATAGATTTCTTTAAAAAATTAATTAATTAATTAATTATTAATATAGATTTTATCCTCCATGTTTTTATTTATTAATTTTGCTAAGTGTTTGATTTATTTTATTTTATTTTAAAAAAAATAGGTTTTTCCTGGTAGTGACACTTGTCATCCTATCCTTGAATTTTGCTAAGCGTTTTATTTATTTATTTTTCTTTTTTAAAAGTGAGATTTTTCTAATGATGACACTTGTCATCCTATCGTTGTTTTGTCTCTCCTATTATATATAGATAGATAAGAAATTAAATAATCTTCCTGTTTATATTTAATATAAAAGTTTAACTATTTATTAAAATTAAGACATAATAGTTAAATTATATCTAACACTTCGCTTAATGTGGTGCCTTTTTTCTTGGTTTTTAATAATATATAGATTTTTTTATTAGCTTAATATTTTGATACTGCATCTCTTTTAATATAATATAAGTAAATGTTTTCTTATTCTAGAAATACTTTTATTTTTTTTATACTTATGTTATACTGTTAAAAATTCTTCAATTGTATAAGTTTATCAATAATTTTATTGAGTGTTATTTATTAAGTATCTTTTATTATTAATTAATTCAAAATATAAATACTATAAAATTATATTTATCCCACTCTTTTCGTACATTCTTTTCTACAATAATATATGATTAGTTTTCTTATTTTGTATTTTACTGAGAATTTAAATAATTTATTTTTATACTAAATTATAATTTTGATTATCAAGAGATAAGCATTTTATTATTTTTATAAAAAAATGTGCTAATATTTTTAATAATTAATAATTTACGTTTTATATATAATATATTGTCTTATGTATAGTATCCTAATATTTTCTTTATATTTTTGTATTATCATTATAAAATTATGAGTTCTTTCTATTAACTAAAATTTCCTACATCAGAAATTAAATTAGTATATATATTTTAACTTTATCACTTGATTCTTTTTTAGTATTCTTCCTTTATGACTATTTGTTTATTATGATTTTAGTTACGTGTATATGTACAAATTTTCTCATAATAATTTTAATTATAAGTTTTATTATTTTTATATTTTCCCACAATTTATTTCATTATTTGCATTTTTTTCATTTTAAAATAATTTAAAATTCCAACTTGAAAGTACTCCCCAATTTGAATTGGAAACTTTTTATTTTTTAAAATTTTGTTTTTAAATTATTTAAAAAAAAAGAAATACACATATCGTCTTATGGTTATGCCACTTGAAATCATATAATTATTTACTTCTCATATATATATATATATATATATATATATATATATATATATATATATATATATATATGTATGTATGTATGTATGTATGCTATTTGTAATTATTTCATTATTATATACCTTTTAAATCGATAATGACATGCGATACTAATATTTTTTTATATCAATTTAAATATATATACAAAATCTCGAAGATATAATCTAATAAGAATATTAAAAATTTTGTGTTTTAGATTTTAATTTTGTTAGCATTCCAAATTATCTATACAAATCTATAATATAGATATAGATTAAATTTTGTCATAAATAGTTAAATTTTGCATTTAAAGTTTAAAGTGCGAAGTAGCATTTTTTTCTCTATATGATACTTGACTTGACCTCATGCTTCACTATCACTTTTTTAATATAATATATGAAGTTAAATTATGTGTGGGTAACCTTCAAATTTAAAATTAAAAAGGTTTCAAAATAAATAATTTTAAAAATATATAAATTATTATTTACATAAAAACATAGTTAAGTATATTTAAAATTAAATAAATTTTATTATTTTCACGATACGCAGTGGGATAAATTTTAGATCAAACTCAAAAGTTTTAGTATTATTATTATTGTTATTATCAATTAATAATGATTAGAGAAAAATAAACGAAAATAAAAAATGTGATAAACATCCAAATTTTAATTTGAATAGAGTTGAAAGCTACTCTAATCTTAACACATATATTTAAATTTTTTACCTTTCCTTCAAAAATAATAAAAATTGTAATTGTTTCTAATTTAAAGCTGTAGTAAGATTTTATTAAGTAAGAAACTTTAAATATCCAATATTATTTTTTTATTGGAAAGAAACCACTCCTCAATTAGAATTGACATTTTTTTAGTTTTTTATTTTTATTTTTATATTGTTCACAATACTTCAATATTCTAAATTTATCAATAATACTTTGTATATTAGTTATTTAATTTATTTTATTTTTATAAATTAATTCAAAGTTAAAATATCCTAACATTATCTCTATTTTCATCTTTGTAAATTTTTTCTACTGTAATATTATAATTAGTTTTTTCATTTTGAATTTTACATACAATCAAAATACTATCATATTTAAATTATAATTTTTAATTTTTTAAAAATATAAATAGATAAGTAATTTTACTATTTTGTCATACATTTACTAATATTTTTAATAATTTTTATTTTTGCATTATTTGTCATAAGCAAATGAGCTTTTATTTTATCTCAACTCAAATATTTCTATCTATAAATTTAAAATAATATTTTTATCTTTAAATTCGAAATCATTATTTTCTTTATCAAAAAATATATTTGTAGTATTTTATAGATATAGACTACCATATTAGCAGTTTTTTTCTTCTTATTCTTTTTTATTTTAGAGTAATTTTAAAACTTCAATTTTGTTAACTCAAAAAGATTATCTAATTATTAACAACACATAATGCATAATTTTTTAAAAATAATTATTACCTAACCTAACTAACATTGTCCTAAATTGCCACTTGGCTTAATGTGGATGTTTTTTCCTCTCCTTTTAATAATATATAGATATTTTTATCTTTAAATTCGAAATCAAATTATTTTCTTTATCAAAAAATATATTTGTGTTATAAAATAAAGATTGTAAAGTAAAGACAAGTATAGAGAGAAATTAATATATTATTCAAACTTCAAACTTATGTACATAATGAACTAAAATATCCTCTATTTATACAATAAAGGAAGCTGTTGTGTAAGCTGTTACTATACCAGATATAGATAATCTTCTACCGAGGGTGATGTTTATCCATAAAGGAGTACCGAAATGATAAGCTCATTGTACGAGATATAGATAATCTTCTGTCGGGGTGATGTTTATCCATAACAAAGTACCATGATAAGCCCATTGTATCAAATATAGATAATTTTCTATCGGGGGTGATGTTTATCCATAACGGAGTACCGAAAGGATAAGCTCATTGTAACAGTTATAGATAATCTTCTACCGGAGGTGATGTTTATCCATAACGGAATACCGAAAGAATAAGTTTCTTCATGAGGCTTATTTCCAATAGAATACTAAATAGATAAACATATTTACGGCGGAGTCTCATATAGATAAGATTCTTCAGGAAGCTTATTTACAACGGAGTATTAAATGACCATCCATAATATAATATATATTTATAACAATTTGTAGTATTTTATAGATATAGACTACCATATTAGCAGTTTTTTTCTTCTTATTCTTTTTTTATTTTAGAGTAATTTTAAAACTCTAAATTTGTTAACTCAAAAAGTGTATCTAATTATTAACAACACATAATGCATAATTTTTAAAAAATAATCATTACCTAACCTAACTAACTTTGTCCTAAATTGTCAAGTGGCCTATTGTTAGGTTGTCACTTGGCTTAATGTGGATATTTTTTCCTCTCCTTTTAATAATATATAGATAGATTTAGATTTTACATTTCTTAATAAGTAGTAGCTTATTGGAATAACCTTTACAATGTCATGATATCTTTATAAAATTAGCTTTACCGCCGCTACTGCTATTGTCATATTAATGTATGATCTCTGTTGTGCATTTACTTTTATATCTCAAATTGAACGGATGCAATAAAATAAGGACGTTTTTAGATCAAAAGTTTAAGGTCAAGACCCAAATAAACACAACTTCTAACATAGTATAATTGTAGACCTTTTAGCAAAGTACAAGGACAAATTTGAATTTGTTTTCCATAAAAGGAGAAAAAAACATTCCACTAAAGATTTATTCCATTTGCTCCAATCCCCAGAGCTTTCTTATTTCTAAGAATACATTTTGCATCAAATTAGCGGGGTACACGAAGCTAGATTTGCGAGACATACCCATTTCTCACCTCTTTCTATTTTATTTTACAGTGAAGAATTGCTTACTACGGAGTACAATGTCAAGACAGTCCAAGTCAAAGTCCTCACACATACAATATTTAGCAGATTCCACAAAATCATCCAGTTTGTGCGCGTCCGACTATTTTTTTAGGATACCTACTAACTCCCACTAGCACAAGTCTCATTTTCCAACATCCATCGAAAAAAAATAAATAGAAGAAAATGCAGCACCCTTTTCATGTCATCCCACATGGCAAAACAACTTATAAGTTTTAAAACAGAGGTTATGACCATTCCCTTACATACTCTTAATCAAGCCTAAACAGCACAACTGAATATGAACACAGTACCTTGTCCATGGGATCTAATAGCATGTCAATGAAAGGTATTACAAATTATTTTTTCAGACTCCATTCCTGGAGTAGATTGGAATGCACAAAAAGTTCAAAAGACCATACAGAGGTTGACTGCATTTTATAGGCCATAAAAAGTGAGTATCTCCAGAATGAGAAGTTCCAAAAAATGACAAACAATAGTAACTTATTTCCTGTTGAAAATGGCAAAAGGAGCTAGAGGTTTTTTCCAGACATATGAAGAAAATAGCTTTAGTATCTGTGTTCTAACTTCTCCTTTTCCTGGTAGTACTGCACATATCTGCATGCATAAAGAATGGAGGAAAGGATCAGACACTCAAGAATATCAACCAAGTCAAACTCAAGAACCCGACATAATTTTTTGAGAAGGATTTTTTTTTTTGAGAAGGAAGAGCCAGATATATATTTAGTTTGATACCTTTTTTCTTTGTACAGATATATTTGTTAGAATACCAACCAACATATATGCATCTCTAGCACCTCAACTTGTCAAAAGAACTCATCGCAACTTTGTAACCGATGAGGTTGAAACAAATTTATGTAGCAAGTCGGAGAGAACAAGTTTACTTCATTATTAGCCAAAGGAACTAGAGAAGGGTAGGCGAGCTGCCTGATGTAGAAAGCGATGACAAAATAAAAATTGAGAATTTAACTCGAGAGTAACATCCTCATTTACGGAAATTTATTTATCACACTCGAAAGGAAAAAGTAGAAGATAAACATTCGATGACATTCTGTTTGATCGAATAATGAATGTGAAAAACAGGGAACTTTGAGTTTCACTTTATAAAGCATGGTATGACGAGAGTTGTAAACTTGGCTCATTTATGTTTGCACAGAATTGTGTTTTTACAAAAAACAGGAAAATATCTAATACATATATTGTCTTGGACTTTCTCTGAAACATTATGTCATTGGTGATCAAAGTAAATTTATCTATTAGTGTGAAAATGTTCATCCCCTTGTAAAATTTTATAAATGTTCTAATAAAACTGCTCATCTACTTTACTGAGTTAAGCTGGGCGTAATCTCGCTTTGAAACTCATTAAATTTAAGGCTTGGACCCTCTACATTAAACCTCTAGATATGTATTCCTCTGTGTCATCATATTATGCTCTAAGAACAGGCAACACAATACTGATTTCCCTCAGTACGAATAAAAGATTCTCGCAGGCAGAATGATATCAAACAACAGAAAACTCCAAACAAAAATTTATATCCAGTTATCTTCACTACATCAGAATATAAAAAAAAAAACTATCTCCACCAATCAAGGTATATGTCCATTTCAATGCCTTTTCTAGCCCATACGTATATTTGAAAGAAACATGGATCTCAACTTCAGCAAATTAAATCCTTGTAGTAGAATCAGAGATGAGCCAGTTTGGAACTGCGTTCTGCAATTCGTAATATGTGAAGGGTACAACATTTTAATAGGTGAAAAAAAAAATCTACCAGTTTAACCACGGTTTGGTTTTGCTGTAAGGAGGAGTTTAGCGACCATCGTCTTATGCATATTCTCTCTACAAGCGGCATATCGGGTATTGCAACCCAACTAAAGCCCAAGTAAGAGTATGTTTCTGCTCTAATCTACACTCCTCAGTCGGAGTTACATTTTGTTATTCTCATTGTTTTTTAGCACATCTCAAACATATTGTAGGCACATACAGAGGTTGCGGTTCGAGTTATTCCATTATTCTAAATAATAAAATAATATACAGAAAGAAGTTTTTCCTGTCATGTTGGTTGCGGTTGCATAAAGAGTTAATTTTTTTCTTCAAATTATATATCTATACTAACTCCACGCTTGTTGTCACAAAGATATAGTGAATGCAGTCATACTCCACAATATATCGATCTAGAATCCTGGACCCACCTATGAGCAGCCTCGAGACTAGTTTGATTGGAATTAACCACTCCATTAGCTAGTCTAGAAAGCAACATCTAGGAAGACACCAAATCAATAAGAAACTTTAAGTTTTGATTTTACATGTAAAAAAAATACATATCTTGAAGTCTTTTTCCACACTTCATAAATAATTCATGTGGTCAAGAATCTGATCAGTGAGGTGTCGTAATCAGAGGTGAAGCAACATGTACATCCTCTCCATATCATACACAATCAATCAAACCATCAATAACAACATCAATCTACGCAGTCAGTTGGTACAGACTGTCAAAATCAGAGCCCAAGGAGAAGTCAATCAATCAACTAGACCTGAATCGTAAATTAGTTGGGATTGGTTATATAAATCTCCTATATCCATTAAACTCTATTCAGGCCAGAGTGCCAAAACAAAACAAATACATCCCAGCCTCAATACTAAATTAGTTAGGATCAGCTATATAAATCCCTATATCCATTCCTTTTATGACCGAGAAATCCGCGGTTTCAGCTTTGAACTCAATGGATAATGGCCCGCCCTACCTTTGCCAATTGAACCAAATCCATGGAGCCATAAACCACTTATATTCACCATTAAGTTCTATTTACGACAGATCCCCAAAACAAAACATTCAATTAACCACGCCCCAATACTAAATTAGTTAGGATCAGCTATAATAATCCCTTATATCCATTTTTTATGACCAACAAATCTGTTGTTTCAGCTCCGGAACTGCATAGGTAAAGGGGCCTCCCGACCATCGCCAATGTTGAGGAGCTATAAATCCTCTATATCCATTTCACTCTATTCAAGATAGACCCGAAACAAAACAATCAATCAACAATGTCTCAATACTACATTGGTTAGGGTCAGCTATATAAATCCCCTGTATCCATTTTTTATGACCGAGAAACCCACCGTTTCAGCTTCCAAATGAATAATAGGCCCTTGGAGCCATAAATCCCCTATATATCCATTTGGATTCAGGCCAAAGCTCGAGAAAAATACAATCAATTTATTACACCTCAATACTAAATTAGTTCGGTCAGTTATATAAATCCGCCATATCCATTTCGCTTATTCATCGACCCTAAATTAAATGTCAATTGAACCAAACCCTCGGAGCCATAAATTCCCTATATCATTTCTCTCAGTTCGAACCATAAACTCGAGAAAAAACAATCAATCAAATGTGGCTCAATCCTAAATTACTTATCTCCTATATAAATCCCATATATCCATTTCGCTCTATTCGGGTCCGAGCCCCCCCAAAAAAAGACAATAAATTATAAGAAATTAACCAAAGAAAACACAAACATGTACTTACGAGCACACCTCAATACGAAATTAGTTTGAGTCGGTTATAAAAATTCTCCATATCCGTTTCCCCTTATTCGAGTCGGAGGCATAAATTAAATGCCAATTGAATTTGAACCAAAGCCCTGAAGCCATCAAAACCCTTTATTTTGCTCTATTCAATTCATAACTCGAGAACAAATCAATCACCTGCACCTCTATACTAAATTAGTCCAAATCGGCTAAATAAATTCTCTATATCCATTTCGCTTTATTCAAGTCCGAGCCCAAATAAAAAACAAGTGAATCATGAATAAAATTATCTTAAAAAAAGCACAATCAATAAGTACTTACGAATACGCCCCAATGCTAACTTAGTTCAAATCAGTTATATAATCCTCTATATCCATTTAGCTCTATTGAAGTTCAAGCCCAAAACAAAAACAAGTAACTTCTAAAATATTAAGCAAACAAAACGCAATCAATAAGTATTTATGAGTACACCTCAATATTAAATTAGATCGAATTAGTTATACAACTCCTCTATATTCATTTTGCTCTGTTCAGCTCCGAGCCCAAAACAATAACAAGTGAATTATATACAAATTAAGGCAAAAAACAAAAGTACTTATGAGAAAGTTCCTTAATACTAAATTAGCTTTATGAAAACAATCAATCAAATGTGACTCGATAATAAATTAGTCCAAATCGGTTAAATAGAAATTCTCTATATCCATTACGCTCTATTCAGGTCTGAGCCCAAAATGGAAGCAAGTGAATTTAATAAATTGAGCAAAAAAACACAATAAAAAATTGAGCAAAAAAACACAATCAAAATTGAGCAAAAAAAACACACTAAACAAAATAAATAAGGACTTACGAGTAGGTTCCGACGAGGGGAGCGAGCAAGAGAGTGGCGCTGATCCAATTTTCGGAAACTTTGTGATGGATCTTACCAGGAAGATCCTTCCATAGACCTGGCATTACTTTCTGCTGAAATGGCGATAAAGCATAAACAACTGCCTTCAGCTTCACCGGTTGCTTCCCCATCGCGTGATTGCTCCGATCGTTCTTTGTTCGTTGAAAGGATTCTAGGGTTTGCGATTTGTGATTGAGAAGAAATGGGGGTTCATTTCTGGTATGAGTGAGTGCTTGGTGAACAAATAGTTGGGCTTCTGGGCTTAGAATAATGGGCCCTATATTTGTCAGTCAACAAAAAATGGGCCATCTGCACCAAGTTACACATTTGTACGGTCAACCAAAACTAAATTATACATGCTAGCCAAATATATACTATTAGTTATGTATAAAAATATGTTTTATTCAGAATCAAAATTCCTTCAATTTCGCAGAACTACTTAATTCGCTAAAACCGGTAAAAAAAAATACGTAAACATTGATTAAAATGGGTTATTAAAGTAAAATGAGTTTATTTTGAGTTTGTAACTAGTATGGGCATCTAGTCTCATTAATATTCATTTATTTTTATTAAAAAGTTTTTTTTCGTATAGATACAAAATTAGGAAAAAATGCCATGGTTTGAGTTACAGCAAATGGACCTAGCGGACCAAGTGCAAAAGAAAATATTTGGGCCAACCGTGGAAAGGTGTAGGTGATGGTGATTTCTCGTGGGATGATATGTTTTTATTGTAAAAATGACACCAAGTAATCATTTAGAGGGCTGATATTTAGCAATTAGCCAATACATTCTAAATTTTAGTTTTTTAGTTCAATTTTTCGGGATAATAGTGTCCTGAATTATCCTGAAATTAAGATTTTTAGTTTAAAATTTCAGGAACAAATAAGTACTGCTAATCTCTAAATGACATCCCTGAAAATGACTATTTGTGCACTTGCCCCGTTTTTATTTCCTTTTTATTTTCGGCCCGATGCTTGATATATGTATTGGGGTCCGACTAAATTTGGATTCACGTCAAGAAGTCCGCAAATTTTCTTGCGGTGCCCAATTTTGCGCCACCGATTGAATCTGTACCCACTTTTTTTTAAAAAAAAAAAGTGTAACTGATACACAACTTTTTTGTAACTCAATATACATACATTTTTCTTATCTTCTTCGATGTTGCTTTCTTCTTCTTTGTGTTTAGGTTTTTTTCTTCTTCTTCTTCTTAGTTGCAAAATGGGTTTGTTAAATTTATTGTTGTTTTAACAATTTGATGATCAAGATTTGTTATTTATGATATTTGAAAGTTATGTTTCAAAGTTAAGCTTATCGGAGCAGATTTAGGTGTTAGATTGTTGAAATTCGAATAACTAGTTTATGTTTCAAAACTTCATATTAAAAATCTGATTTTGAATCTGAAGTTGTATTGAAAAATTGAACTACTTAAAATTTCAGATTTTGAATCTGAAGTTATTTGAAGTTGTATTAAAAAATTAAACTATTTAACATTTGAATTTCTGAAGTTGCAATTGAAAGATAGAACAACTTCAGATTCGAAATGTGAAGTTGCTTTGAAGAGCTTGAACTACTTAAGATTTGAATTTTGAAAGTTGCAGTTGAAAGACACGAGAACTTTAGATTTAATTTTTCAACTTACATTGAAGAGATTGAACTAGTTCAGATTCAAGCGGATACACTTTATAAAGTTTTGTGCAATGCGAGTATAAATTCATTGGTAGCCCCCAAAAATGGGTACATATGCAAATGCCCTCCCAAGGAGTCCCACGTTAATGATAAAACACCCGCTAACAAAAATGATTTCATACCTAATCGAGGTATCGAATTAATAATAAAGAAATACTTATCACTCATAAATATTGTAGGATAATATGTATCATCTATACTAGTTTTTGGATACGTGCAACGAGTCCATGCAAGTAGTTCAAACAATTTTTTTCTTATCTAATTTCTGCAAAATAAAATGGTATAAACACACTATTAATTATTTTGGTTCGATTGGAAAAGCGAGCAATTTCAACTGGTAACATGTACGACTATCTTAATAATTTTGTTTAAAAAAGAAATTGTAAAGGTGTAGAATTGTCGCTGATTTTGTGATGCAGCTATCCAAGTAACATGCTAAAATGATTGTAACATAAAATTAAGCCTTAACAGATAATAAAAAATTCGATACCCATACAAAATAATAAAACGTTTATGTTAGGAAGAACTCATTTGCTATGTTGTCTATTCATAAACAAAGAACTTTGATATAAACAGATGAAATATATAAATGATTTTGTTAAAAGGAACTGAGTGTATCTATAATTAAAAAGTTATACATTAATTTTAATTAGTACAATTATCAGCAAAGGCTCCTAAATCACAATTCTTACACCGTCTTATTATAACATAACTCTAAGATCTTTATAACAAAAGGAAATATGATCTGTGGTATTCCCCTTTATATTAAATCACATTAAAGGATTTATTAGCGTCCTCCATATTAGCAGAAACAAAGGGGAACTTCTTAATAGCTAAAACCAAGCTGTAAACACATGTCTCACTCTCACATAATCAAATTTAAAAGAACCACATAAATTTTAACTCCAAAATATGAACTTTAAGCATGGTGTCTTATGTAATATAAACTAAAAGGATGACATCTAATGGATTAAAACATAATTCTGCTGATCGTAGAAAAAAAAACGCTGAGGTAAACGGAGGCACATTTTCAACATACTAAGTAGTGAACAAGATGCTAAACATGGAATTTGTTAAACAATAGTCTATAGGCGCATAACATCTTTGTAAACAAAGCTTCAGGTGTAGAGTCAAATAGAAAATAGCTTAAATTTCTAATCATTCATCGCAGCAAAAATGATTAATAACAGTGGAGAGTATTGCTTGGTAAAAATTAGCAAGAACCAAAGTATACAATTTCATGAATACTTTATAGGAAGTAATAAAGGAAAAAGAATTTACCTAGAAAATATGCATATTTCCTCTACTGTTTCTTCTAATGGTGATGGTTATGCATATTATTGTTTTATAATTCATTTATATAAGGTCATCAGATAATTGTCTTTAGCAAATAAGGTAATTAATTAGCAATTAAATTTGATAATAATTAACTTTATTAATGTTTCAGCTGAATCACTATTGCGGATTGAGAAAGCATGGGAAACCAAAAGTTTACAAACACCACTTTGTAACTAACGTTAATGGTGGGAGTTGAAAATGCTAGGTGGTGATTAGAAATTCATTTCAGTTCCTACTTTTTGTATCCGTTATTTACCATTTAGTAGGATCCAAATTAATTAACCAACTTCATTATGCATTTATCCTTGCAGGAGTTGAAAACGCTCAGATGGTAATAAGAAATTCATTCCAATTATATTCTCACGTTTTGTAGCCATCTTTTACCATTTAATAGGATCCAAATTAATTAGCCAACTTCATTGTGCATGAATGAATAGACTACACAAAATGCTTGGCAGATAGATACATGAAACTTCATGCCACTTCTCATTAAATTTGATTATTTATCACTTATTGGAAGTTAAATTAACTATTTGGTACAAAAATATTATAGGAGTAATATATAGATGAGGGGTAAAAGTGTCGTTCAGTTTTTTATGGACATTTTAGTAAATTAACTTTACAACTCGGGGTCTTCCCACTTATAATATAGTATGATGTAGATTGTACATGAGGCAAAAAAAATGATCAAGTGTATCGTATTTTACCTTATTAACTGTGGAAAATTTCTGGTGGAAAAGATTTTTAGCTTAATTTAAATATTCAAAGTTGAGTGGTTAGGTGAGCAATCGACTCAAATATTTAACCAAAGACTAACTGAAACTCATTATTTGATGTTGATCGCTTTAGCAACTATAAATTGGATCAAATGTGACATAAATTAGTTGATCGATTTTTTTTCTAATTTTATTTGAATAATCACGAATAGAAGTTGGTATCGAGGAAAATGCATAAACAAAATATGACATTCAAATAAGTACCTACGTAATTGGATCTAACAGTTAAACAAATTGAAGTTATCTAAGAAGATTTGAACAATAAATGCCAGTCAAAAATTGCAACTGCTGTCTCCCTACCCTAACCCTAACTTAGGCTTCTTTCGCGTTATTACTAGCTAGGCATGCACAAGGGTCGAGTTTTATGTTTTAAAAAATTATTTCTAAATTTTTTAAAACTTATTTCAAATGAGAGATATTTTTTCTCTCATTTTCTCTTTATATATATTTACCCCCATTCTTCGTCGCAGAAACAAAAGTGAAATGATTTGAACTCGTTTGGTTTGTGGACTGATAATGGAGGTATCAAATGTACGTATTGCTATGGGAAAATAATAATACAGCGAAATCAGAAATTCTAATAAGAATATTATATGGATTCGGAATTGTGATCTAAAATAATTTCTGAATTCTCTTTTTCACTATGTTTAATATTTCCTTTATGTCAAGGGAATTTAAAAACTTGCATATAAACAACAAAAATACTGCATTATTTTTCCTCTATTTACACTAAAAAGTTTTTAAACGAACGGGATTCAATTAAACATCTTCATTGAACTTAGTTTCACCACTGAATACATATATTTTCATGCATGTAATAGATACAAAATACACAAATTATTATGCAGAGATTGTCTATTTCAAGTTTGGACTTCAAATTAAATACTTTTATTAATCTATTATTAATACATATATTCTTATCTAGCATATGATCTATAAGATTATAATCCAATGATTTCTGGTATAATTTCAAAACTATTTATACAGCGTTACTACTTACTATTGCACACCAAACAAGTCAGATTCACTACAAGAAACTAAACACCACCGTATCACTGATATAATATAGCGCTTTATGGTAAACCAAAAAAGAAGAAGCTAAACACGGTATTAGTTAGATGAACTTTCGTATATGATTAATTTTGTACAAGACTCAGGTTTTCAGGTAGACCTTTTCGTTTAATCATTTGGGGTTCGGATAAAATAAACATGAAGCCATAAACTTTTGAACCAACAATCTTTCGAACCCACAAATTTCATAAACTTCTGAACCGTTAAATTTTCGAACCCGTAAACTTCCAAACATATAAACCTTTGAACTCATAATTTTTGGAACTCGTAAAATTTCGAACCTGTAAATTAAAAAATGAAAAACCTATAACTGAAAATATTTAAAAAAAATAAAAAAAAATTGCCCGTGGGGGAGGGGGGGAGGGGGGGGGGGTGCAGAAAAAACGAAAAAACAGAAAATTGAAAATACAAAAAGTAAGTAAAAAAAATGCGGGGTGAGGGGACGGGTGGTGCAGAAAAATAAAAAACAGAATATTGAAAATACAAAAAAAAAAAGTAAAAAAAAATGAAAAATTGCGAGGGAATAACCAGATTCCAATTGAAATAAAATCTTTGGGATAAATCAAGGCAATTTAGGAGGGGGAGGGTTGACGGGGTGGGGATGGGTGGCGCAGAAAAACGAAAAAAAAATAAAAAATTGAAGTTGGAGGGGGTTGGGGTTAGATGTGAGGGTACGCAGAATTTTTTAAAAAATATTTTCCTAACTTTTTCTAAGAAAGTCATTTTTTTCAAATTTCAGAAAAATGTGATATCTAGAAAAATATTTTCCAAACTATTTTTGTGCAACCAAATGTGAAAAATAAAAAAAATTCATTTGTGCCAAATAGGCAAAAGATTCATCACTGCATGCCAATAGCTTGAAACGACACTACTTCTAACTACGAGCAAAAGAACTCCAACAATTGCACTACGGAGTTGTTTGGTATAATGGTGGGATATCCCATCTTTTATATATAGTGACAGATCTAAAATTTTAAAGTCATAAATGCTCGCTCATAAAATTCCTGAAATAAGAGAAAAAAAAGTGTTTAGTTATGGGTGCTCACTCAATATTTATCCAAATATTCTATAATTACCTATACAAATTTATAAAATCTTCTCAAAGGTAATGGGTGCTTGAGCACCCACCAGTCACCATGTAGATCCGCTGGATAGATAATCTCACCACTTTAGTGTAAAAGTTATTCCGAAATTAACTAATATCTCAAACCAAATATGAAATAAAGTTAATCCCAAATTTTATCCCGAAATTATTATTATCATCGCATGTACCAAACGAGCCCTACGTGATTAGACATGACAACCCTATCTTCTTCATATCTCAACTTTTCAACAGAACCAGGTGGGGCTAAGGAATTCAAAAGGATCATCATTTGCCTAAAGAAAAATCGTTTCCATAAAGTCGTATACTCAGTGATAACAAAGTTTTTTTTTTCCTTCCTACATAACGTTCATTTATCCATATATAGAGCCGTTTGGACATAAGCATCTTTTGACCTTCAAAAAAAAAAAAAAACGAAATCAGTGTTTAGCTATAAATTTTTCAATTTTCACTTGAAAATAAATTTTAAAATTTTTCAAAAATTTAAAAAACTCCAAAAAATTACTTTTCAAAATTTTCACTTAGATCACTCACAAAACTTCAAAAACAACCCAAAATTATATTCATGTCCAAACACAACGCTAATTTTCAAATACCATTTTCACTTGATTTTTTTTTTAAACTTTGTTTTTGGAATTTTACAATTCTTACGTCGAAACGCCCACATAGTCTCGTAAAAAATGAAAACCAAAGATAAGTATTCTCGTATCTTGGTAGTTGAGGTTAATAAAACAATAACTCTTCTATTTATTCACTCTTTATCTCTTATTATTTTCATATTACTTGCATTTGGAGGTAAACTTTCTATCAGCAGTGGGTCCATAATTTTCACTAAGGAATGTCAAATTTTAATGAAATAAATATACGAATAAGTCGAAGAGATTCACTACATAGTATATGTACATTAAAAAATATTTTTTACCTATCTAAATAGTGTATTTTTTCGGCCTATGTAGCTCCCACACTACTTTCTATCTCGTAGTTGTATAGAGTAAAATTAGTTCGTATTAAATACTCATATAATAGAGCGACACGTGAAACCGGAGACAGATAAAAAGCGTGACAGGTGAAAATCAAAACCGGGGACAGCAGTTTCGGTTAGCACTGGGAAACCCCCGAAGGGAATGTTACTCATGAAAATAATTGAATGCCTGCCACCCGATAGTATTCCATGAAGAATATTCTGCAAAAGTAAATACATAGTCAGTTATAGAGAATATGTCATTCATAGCCTAACTTTACACATTCTTCAATCACCCCCAAAAATGTCATTTAAGAGGGGTTTGATCCTAGGACCTTGTTCCCTGTGTGCAAGTATAAATAGCGTTTTCAACATTCATGGTAAGGGGGTGATTTTCTGATAAACTTATGATATATAATATTCAAAAGCTCAATAATACTTTATTTCTCGTCTCTTAATAGTTGCATCACTGCATTCGGAAACTCTGCTCTCGGAACCAGAGTTATCTACTGTTTTATCTCGATTTTAATGTTGAGTCTTGCATTTTATTTAATTTAATTATTATTTTGGGATCAAATCGATTCGCTTGTCTATCAGAGGCGGAACTAGAATTTAAAGTGTATGAGTTCTAAATTTTAAGATAAGATCATGACCTAAAACTAATTTTTATATCTTAGTTAGTTGGTTTTTTTTTTTTTTAAATAAAAAAAAAAGGAAAAAAGAAGAAAAACTAACCGAAAAAACACAAGTTTGGAACTTCAATGTTTCTTTTTAACTTTTGGAACTTCGTTTGTTTTATTTCTTAGTTAGGTTTTTAGTTACTTTGTTACTAGGTTCTGTGCTTTATCTATCTATATACATAAACAGAGTTTTCAACACAAATACAGGGTCGAAAAAAAATCATTGGGTTCGTCCGAACCCGCACACTCTAATGTAGCTCTGCCCCTGTTATTTATAAATCATATTACAAATTTAGTTGTACTGTTTTACGGGTAAACAATAACATATGTAACTGAGGTGGAGCCAGTGGCGGATGTAGAGTATAGTTACTGGGTTCACGGGAACCCAATAACTTTTGCGGAGACCTTGTATTTTTATTTTTAAAAATCCATTAAATGTCTATAAATATATAACTGTGAACCCAATTATTATTGTATATTAATTTTAGATTATAATAGGAACCCATAAACTTCAAATCCTGGATCCGCCTCTGGGTGGAGCTAGCATAAAGCAAGCAAACTCACATGAACCCAATAGCCTTTGGTCAGATTATATATATGTTTGTATATGATCGAAATAGATTTCGGCTTTCGTACGATTGATCAAGGTCAAAACATAATGGATCGAAGTAAGACTTCGAGATAGGTTCCGAAGATGATACAAATAAGCTTCGAACCCGAGGAACCGATCAATGTCGAGCTCGATATCATTATCAAGCTCGAATCCAAGTCAGACTATGATGCAAAGTAAAGTTATCGAGCTTATAATTCAGAGACCGATCAATATTGACCCTGAATCAATTCAAGGATCCAAGTCAGAATCGGACTCAAGTTAAGATTGAGAGCTCAAGTCAAAACCGAAAACTCGAGATTGGCAAAAACACACCGTTGTATTTTGCGCTTGTTTCCAAAAATATCTTGGATTTCGGATTAGCAACGACTAACTACCAATCAAATGGCCTCACCAATCGACAACGAAGTCGGTCGTCAAGATGAGAAAAATAACTTGACACCCAGTACCGAAAGACCGCTTGTCAATACCGTCGGAGCTCGAATCGAAGTGCTGATAGATATCAATTCGCATGTGGCCATTAAGGTGAACCTACATTATGAACCCGAAAATAGCATTCATGGTGGCACTCGGTCTACGGATCGAGATACCCATAACGTCGAGGAAAACGTCGTTAGCTTGCGTATGATTTTTGAAATGTTGCAAGCTCAACAGATAGCAATAGCTCAGTTGCAGAGCCAAACCAGCTACGGAGCAGGCCAGAACCCAATCCACCTCGAGAAATCACTCACATAACAGAGCCAGCCATAGTGAAGTCAAATGAGTAAGAATCGGGGACTACTCCCGAAATTACTAAATTACTCGAGGAGCTCACAAAGTGTGTCGAAGCCAACGATAAAAAAAGTAGAAACATATAACTCCAGGGTCGATCAGATCTCGGGAGCTCCACCAATGATAAAAGGGTTGGATTCAAAAGAATTCGTGCAAAAACCTTTTCCCTCGAGCGCAGCCCCAAAACCAATCCCCAAAAAATTTCGTATGCCCGAAATTCCTAAATATAACGGAATGACCGACCCCAACGAGCACGTCACTTCTTACACATGTGCCATCAAGGGCAGTGATTTAGAAGACGATGAAATCAAATCTGTGTTAAAAAAATTCAGAGAGACCATCTCGAAGGGAGCAATGATTTGGTATCACAACCTACCACCAAATTCCATCGAGTCATTCGCAATGTTATAGCAGATTTTTTTGTGAAAGCACATGCTGGCGCCATAAAAGTCGCAACAAGGAAATCGGACCTCTTCAAAGTAAGACAAAAGGATAACGAGATGCTGAGGGAGTTCGTATCTCGTTTTCAAATGGAACGAATGGATCTGCCACCAGTCACAGACGATTGGGTTGTTCAGGCTTTCACTCAAGGTTTGAACGAATGAAGTTCGACGGCTTCACGGGGGTTGAAGCATAATCTGATCGAATACCCAGCCATCATGTGGGCCAACATGCACAATCGGTACCAATCAAAAATTAGCGTCGAAGATGATCAGTTGGGGTCGGAACCCGCTGCTCGAAGGGATATTAATTGAGAACAAGGTCCGATCAATGATCGATACCGACTGTATAACGAAAACCACAGAATCGGTGAATCGAGACATAACCCCGGACAAAATAATAAAAGAAGTGATCGAGGTCAAGGATCCCGGGGGCTGATGAATAGAGGTAGGTTCGAAAGGCCTATCGGATCTAAGGAAGTGCCTCGGTTATCGGAGTACGACTTCAGCATCAATGCATCCACCATCGTGTCGGCTATCGGATGCATCAAAGACACTATATGGCCTCGACCCATGCAGACCGATCCAGCCCAGAGGAATCCTAATCAAGTGTGCGAATATCATGGCACTCATGGCCACAGAACGTAAGATTGCGGGCAACTAAGAGAGGAGGTAGCCCGGTTATTCAACAAAGGTCACCTTCGAGATCTTTTGAGTGATAGGGCAAAGAACCATTTTAAAAACAGGGATTTAACAAGCAAAACGAACAAGAGGAACCACAACACGTCATTCACATGATCGTCGGTGGCACCGATACCCCTCAGGGACCGGTTCTTAAACGCACTAAGACATCGATTGTGAGAGAAAAACGGTCTCGAACTCAGGATTACACACCCATAGGAACTTTGTCCTTCAATGATAAAGATGTAGAATGAGTCATACAACCTCATAACGATGCACTGGTAATATCCGTACTTATGAATAAAACTAAAGTTAAGCGTGTGCTAATTGATCTAGGTAGCTCGCCCAACATCATTAGATTGAAGGTCGTAGAATAGCACGGTTTACAGGACCAGGTCGTACCTGCAACCCTGGTTCTAAACGGATTCAATATGGCATGTGAAACCACCAAAGGTGAGATAGTTCTACCGACAAACGTGGCCGGAACCATCCAAGAAATGAAGTTCCACGTAATCGAAGGCGACATGAGGTACAACGCCCCTTTTGGAAGGCCATGGATCCATAACATGAGAGCTGTACCTTCGACCCTACACCAGGTCCTTAAATTCCCAACATCGAGAGGAGTCAAAACAGTGTACGGAGAACAAACGGCCGCAAGAGAAATGTTCGTCTTCGAGGAAGCGAATCTAATATCCTCGCCTTCACCAGTAAAGGGATCGGGCTCAAAAGGTGAACGAGATACCAAATAGAAATCACAGACATCGGCTTTAACCCGACCAGATAATCAGAAAATCGAAGAAGATGATGATCAGAGGATCCTTCGATCCTTCATGATTCCCGATGATTTCGACACTACCAAATCAACGATTGAGCAATTGGAGCAAGTCACACTTATCGAGCACTAGCCCGAATGGAAGGTATACCTGGTAACGGGGTTGACCCCCGAACTCAGGAAAAAACTTATTCAATTTCTTATCTATAATATTGATTGCTTTTCCTGGTCCCATTTAGATATAACAGGGATCTCACCGGATATAATGACGCATCAGATAAGTTTGGACCCTAGGTTTAGACCGGTGAAGCAAAAGAGAAGACCCCAGTCCGAGGTAAAACACGCATCCATAAAGGACGAGGTAACCAAACTTCTCAAGATAGGGTCCATTTGGGAGGTAAAATATCCCGAATGGTTAGCCAATGTAGTTGTAGTGCCTAAAAAAGGGAACAAACTTAGAATGTGTGTAGATTATAAGGATTTGAACAAAGCATGCCCCAAATATTCCTTTCCACTGCCCAACATCGATCACATGATCGATGCCATGACCGGCTACGAGATCCTTACTTTTCTCGATGCCTATTCCGGGTATAATCAAATCCAAATGAACCCGGAAGACCAGAAAAAGACTTCATTTGTCACCAAATATGGAACATATTGTTATAATGTGATGCCCTTCGGGCTAAAAAATGCAGGAGCTACTTACCAACGCCTAGTAAATAAAAAGTTCAAAAAACAAATAGGTAAATCGATGGAAGTTTATATTGATGACATGCTAGTTAAGTCCCTACGTGCAGAGGACCATTTGACCCATTTACACGAAACATTCGAGATTTTAAGAAAATACAACATGAAGCTCAACCCCGAGAAATATGCTTTCGGGGTCGGTTCGGGCAAGTTCCTCGGCTTCATGGTGTCAAATCGGGGGATCGAGATTAACCCCGATAAAATCAAATCCATCGAATACATCACCATCGTGGATAGCGTGAAAGCCGTACAGAGTCTAACGGGACGGATTACAGCTTTAGGCTGACTCATTTCGAGATCGTCAGATCGAAGTCACAAATTTTTCTCTCTACTCAAAAAGAAGAGCGATTTCGCTTGGACCCCGAAATGCCAACATGCATTAGAGGAATTAAAACGATATCTATCGATCCCACCACTACTTCATACTCCAAAAATAGACAAAAAACTTTGCTTTACTTGGCAGTGTTAGAGATCGCGGTAAGCGGTGTCCTAGTTCGAGAAGAGCAAGGTACGCAATTTTTCGTTTATTATATAAGTCAGACCTTAGGAGAACCAGAAACTAGATATTCGCACCTAGAAAAATTGGCACTTGCACTAATAAACGCCTCTAGGAAGTTAAGACCGCACTATCAATGTCACCCCATATGCGTATTAACCACTTACCCGCTTCGTAATATTTTGCACAAGCCCGAACTATCAGGCCGATTGGCCAAATGGGCCGTCAAACTCAGTAGGTACGATATCGAATATCAACCCCGTACGACCATCAAGTCTCAAATTTTAGAAGACTTCGTGGCCTATTTCATGCTAACCCTCGTACCCAAAGTCGAGAAAGAACTCTTATTGAAATCGGGTTCGTCATCAGGGGTATGGACCCTTTTTACGGACGGGGCTTCGAATGTGAAGGGGTCCGGGCTAGGCATCGTTTTAAAGCCACCCGCGGGTAACACTATTAGGTAATCTATCAAAACTACCAGGTTAACTAACAACGAGGCTGAGTATAAGACCATGATTGCAGGTCTCGAGCTAGCTAAAAGCTTGGGAGCAGAAGTCATTAAAGCCAAGTGTGACTCTTTACTGGTGGTAAATCAAGTAAACAAAACCTTCGAAGTTCGAGAAGATAGAATGCAAAGGTATTTGGACAAACTACAGGTCACTTTGCACCATTTCAAAGAATGGACTTTACAGCATGTTCCACGAGAGCAAAATAGTGAGCCTGATGCACTTGCGAATTTGGGATCATCGGTCGAGGAAGGTGAGTTAAGCTCAGGGACTGTCGTTCGACTCTCGAGATCCGTGATCGAAGAAGGTCATGCCGAGATAAATTCTACGAGCTTAACCCGGGATTGAAGAAATAAGTATATTGAATACTTAAAGAATGGAAAGCTCCCGTCGGACCCCAAAGATTCGAGAGCCTTACGAACCAAAGCTGCTCGATTCACGTTAACTACAGACGGAATGCTATACTGAAGGACATTCGATGGACCGTTGGCAGTATGCTTAGGTTCAGGAGACACCGATTACATCCTACGTGAGGTGCACGAGGGCACTTGTGGGAATAACTCCGGTGCCGATTCATTAGTCCGAAAAATAATCAGGGCAGGATATTATTGGATCCATATGGGCAAAAATGCAAAGGAGTTTGTTCGAAAATGTAACAAATGTCAAAGGTTTGCACCAATGATCCATCAACCTGGAGAGCAACTTCACTCAGTCCTATCCCCATGGCCATTCATGAAATGGGGAATGGATATCGTCGGCCCTCTGCCATCTACCCCAGGTAAAGCTAAATTCATTTTATTTATGACTGACTATTTCTCTAAATGGGTTGAAGCACAAGCTTTCGTGAAAGTAAGAGAGAAAGAGGTTATAGACTTTATCTGGGATCATATCGTATGTTGATTCAGGATACCCACCGAAATAGTGTGTGACAATGGGAAACAGTTTGTCGGCAGCAAAGTGACGAAATTCCTCAAAGATCATAAAATAAAGAGGATAATATCAACACCGTATCACCCCAGTAGGAACAGACAGGCCGAATCAACAAACAAAACTATCATTCAAAACCTAAAGAAGAGGCTGAACGACGCTAAAGGAAAATGGAGAGAAATCCTACCCGAAGTTCTTTGGGCATACCGAACAACATCAAAATCTAGTACGGGGGCAACCCCGTTCTCCTTAGTATATGGCTCCGAAGCCTTGATTCCGGTCGAAGTCGAGGAACCCAGTGCCAGGTTTCAGTATACAATAGAAGAGTCAAATAGCGAGGCTATGAACACTAGCCTCGAATTATCGAATGAAAATCGAGAAGCTGCTCTCGTCCAATTGGCCGCCCAAAAGCAACGAATCGAAAGATACTATAATCGAAGAACCAAGCTTCGCCATTTTAAAATCGGGGACTTAGTGCTAAGGAAAGTCACCCTCAGTACCCGAAATCCAAACGAAGGAAAACTAGGACCGAATTGGGAAAGACCATGTCAGGTTCTCGAAAACGTCGGAAAAGGATCATACAAGCTCGGTATTGTAAACAACAAACAACTATCAAGCAATTGGAATGTGTCGTAGCTAAAACAATACTACTGCTAAGGTACGACCCTCCCATATTCGTACATTTCGAAACTAACCCCTGCAGGAGTCCGATCAGGAGCCAGGATGGATCCTTCGACGCAAAGCCCTAGGTCTGAAAGCACGTGTTGCACTCTTTTTCTCTTAGACCGGTTTTATTCCGAATGAGTTTTTCGGCAAGGTTTTTAATGAGGAAACCAATAATCGTGCTATACTCGGAGACAATTCAACAGTATGTGAGGCATCTTTACAATCAACCTCGAATACTGGGGGGCATTAGCCTTCAAATATATCAACTTCTGATGCAAGAAAGTTATTTCGTAACAACAGGGTTCTAATAGGAAAAAAGTTGTAAAAGCCAAATGGTCAAAACGAACCATGCTCATGTAGTTAGCCCGAGCCCTGACATAAATCGTGAATACATGTATAATGACTTGCAAAGAAAGTTTTCTTCTTTACCGATATCTTATATCCAAGAAATATTCCTCTATGTCGAGATTGATTATGCAAACAGGATTGAGATAAAATCTCTGAGTTCGAGCAAGCACTCACTCTACCATTAAGCCTACGGGCTACATTACTTCGAGTTCGAGCAAGCACTCACTCTACCATTATGCCTACGGGCTACATTACTTCGAGTTCGAATCATTCACCCGACTACTAAGCCTACATGCTACTTTTATTTCGAGTTCGAGCAAGCACTCACTCGACCATTACGCTTATGGGCTAAATTATTTAGAGTTCGTATCATTCACTCAACTACTAAGCCTACCGGCTACTTTTATTTCGAGTTTGAGCAAGCACTAACTCGATCACTACGCCTACATGCTACATTACTTCGAGTTCGAAACATTCACTCGACTACTAAACCTACGGGCTACATTACTTCGAGTTCGAGTAAGCACTCACTCGACCATTACACCTACGGGCTACATTACTTCGAGTTTGAATCATTCACTCGACTACTAAGCCTACAAGCTACTTTTATTTCCAGTTCGAGCAAGCACTTACTCGAACATAACGCCTACGGGCTACATTACTTCAAGTTCGAATCATTCACTCGACTACTAAGACTACGGGCTACTTTTATTTCGAGTTCGAGCAAGCACTCACTCAATCATTACGCCTACGGGCTACATTACTTCGAATTCGAAACATTCACTCAACTACTAAGCCTACAGGCTACTTTTATTTCGAGTTCGAGCAAGCACTCACTCGGCCATTATGCCTACGGGCTACATTACTTCGAGTTTGAATCATTCACTCGACTACTAAGCGTATGAGCTACCTTATTTCAAGTTTGAGTAAGCGCTCACTCGGTTATAAAGGCTACGGAGTCCAAACTTGATTAAGTTGCTTAAATCATTGTGAAAATATTCATAAGGCGTGAATAAAATCTTCACAAGACAGGAAACAGAACATAAGCAAGTCGGCAAAAAGGGATATTTTTTATATACAAAATTGTTTACATGATTGATTACAACATAAAAATTAAGGACTAAGCTTCCTGGTTATCCCCAGGAGCGGTCTCTTCTCTATCGGGCTCCCCCCGTTCTTAGACCCGCTATGACTCCCATCATCATCATTATCATCAACATCGTCATCGAAAACCAAGGCTTTAGCATCGGCTTCGAGTTCTTTGGCCATTTTTATCTCTTCAGCGAGGTCAAAACCTCGAGCATGGATCTCCTCGAGGGTCTCACTCCGAGATCGGCACTTAGCAAGTTCAGTGACACAATGTGCTCGAATATCGGCAGTCTCAGCTGTCTCTCTTGCTTGGACCTGGGCAGCTTCAGCATCGGCCCGATAGATGGCTACGAGTGCATCCGCATTGGCCTTTGCCTTTTCGGCGTCAGATTGCCTTAGCAAGTTCAGAGGCCAACCGAGCCTCAAGCTCCTCTATTCTTCTTGCTTGAACCGAGTTTTTCTCCTTCATTTTTTGAAGTTGGTTTTTGGCCGATGATAATTGGACTCGAGCCGTTTCTTTCTCTACAGCAAAGCGGTTCATTCCTTCTTTCCACTTCAAAGACTCCGCTCTTATCACATCAACTTCTTCATAGAGTTTTTCGATCATCTCGATTTTCTGCTGCAGCTGTGAGACTGAAAAATTAGCCATCGTTCCGGTATCAAGCCCATAGGATTTTAAAAGTATCATTACCTGCTCGGACAGATCGATCTGATCTTGGTGAGCCTTGGCCAACTCAACTCAGTAACCCATTAAAGATTGGCCTCATATCGACATAGCTCGGCTCGGGACCGAGAACACGTTTCTCGATGAGCTGCCGCGGCCTTCAAAGAAAGAAGAAACGAAGTTAGAAAAGAAGAGCAAACATTAAAGTAATACCAACAAAATAATTTAAGGCTTATCTGATTCAAAACCTGCTGCACCCCGTGAAAAAGGTCTGATGCATCACTAGTACCGGCAACATCCTTGATACCGGTAAACAGGTCATGAAAAGGATCCTCTCCATCATGAGGCATATATAGTTCAAGGGCCCCCAAAGCTTGGGCTTCCTGAATCACCCCTGCGGAAAAAAACGGGGAAGGTGGACGAGTCCTCGATTGCTACTGCCCCAAGTAAATCACTTGGAGTATTCTCTTCGGTTCGAAGAAATTCGAGGAGACCCCCTTCAGACATATCCCCCCATACGTTGGATTCGATGGGAAACATCTTCGATCTCCAACAACTCGGGGACTCTGCCCGAATCTATTACACCCTATATTTTCGTACGTGAACGTACGCCATAAATAAATTAACGAAATATCGGAAATAAGATGTTACATCCCCCATTTTCGTATGTTGAAGTTTCATCGTAAGTTAATCGACGTAAGTTCGGGAATGAGATTTATTTTAGGATTATAAGTACTATGCTATTTCAAACAAGTGATAAGTTAATTCGTGAAGGTGAGAGGGTAAGCGAATCGAAGAAAATGAATTTCGTCGAAGTTTGTCATTTTGAGGTAAAATACGGCCCGAGCTAAAATAACCGATATTTATGGACTAGTACCATACAAGGTACCATATTGCCGTGATAGTAAGGTGTATAAAATGTGTTAAAAGTAAGTAGTATTTTAAGTAATTTGAGATAATTTTTAATTATGTGGATAAGTGGATAATTATTAATTTTAGTGGGAGATTAATAATAAATTAAGATAATTAGTGGTTAATTATTGGATAAGTTCATCACATGGCAGCAAACCAATTCAAGAGTTGTGACTCGTAAGCCACTATGTTATGTGGCAAGTCTTAACAATATGAGTCATTTCCATTTTAATAAAAGAAAGACACATATGACATGAAGTCATATCCATCCTTAAGAAACAAAAGTCAAATATCCATTATTATATGCATTCAAACGTAAGTGTTTGTATGTTACAAACATAAGTCACGAAAGTAAGTCACATATGCAAGATAGTATCTTCAACAATAGTTCAAAGACAAATTTCATCTTGGCAGCATGATATTTATTTTTGTAATTCAAAGGAAAGATTCAGCAACTTATTCACAATATTGGCAACGTGATTTTGCTACAAAAATCATACGAGACTACGTAATGTTATATCAACGAGATTTTGCGATTCTAAGGGAGTACGGTGCAACCTTTCTCAAGAATATCGTATGGATTTTTCCCTACTTCGATCCGCCGTTACGTGAGTTGTCGCAAAAGACGTGTGTTGGAAGAATTGTCAAGAGACTGGGTTTAGGTATGTTAAGGCTATCCCTTCTTTCTTTTGGCATGATCAATACGATACAAACGAAACGAGTAAACGCACAATTTTCATAAATGACTCTATTCATAGAAGTATTAGGGGTGTCTATATTATTGATTCCCCGTGTGAATTATTATTATATCTTCTATTTATGGGTCTCAGAAAAATACGTATTTGATAAAGTTTATTCGACAGGCATATTATTTTTATGATATTCCAAGAAATCGTATTAACATGTTTCATATGCATTTCATGCATTTATACATGCACATCGACACATGACCAGATGGCATTATATATGCGTATATATATGTATATATATGTATATGGGATATGAAAAAGGTTACGGCGTTATATACGCACCACCACCTGATCAGCTGGTATACGTTGATGAATTGCCCACAGTGGCCGAAATGATATGATGGAATGCCCTCAGAGGCTTGATGATGTTATGAACGCATATACCTATGCATGGTATGACATTTATGCGCATATGCATGACATTACAAAAATAAAATGATTCAAAGAGCTATGCAGACGTACATGTCGAGTCTTTTACTTCATGTATCTCTCATGTCTATTATTTACTGGTTTTCATTCCTTACATACTCGGTACATTATTTGTACTGATGTCTCTTTTGCCTGGGGATGCTGCGTTTCATGCCCGCAGGTCTCGATAGATAGGTCGAGAGTCCTCCAAGTAGGCGATCAGCTCAGCAGAAGATGTCGGTGCACTCCATTTGCTCCGGAGTTGCTTATTTGGTCAGTATGATTTAGATGTGTATTGTTTGGTATGGCGGGGCTCTGTCCCGACCTTTATGACAATTATATATTCTTAGAGGCTTATAGACAGATGTCACGTATATAAAAGATTGTACGGCCTTATCGGCCTATATTTTGAGTTTATTAATAATCATGTTAGCCTATTAGGCCCGTATGTCACGTGTATATGATGATGTAATAAGAAAGATACCTTGGTACTCAGTTGAGTAAGGCACCGGGTGTCCGTCGCGGCCCATCGGTTTGGGTCGTGACAGAATCCTTCTCCGATATATCCTCAGTTCGAGGCGGAGCCTTATGAACCACCATTGATCCAACTGCCTGTGGAACATCGGTGGTCTTCTTCGTTCGAGCCGTCAGCGCGAACCCATTATTTTCTTCTTCTTCTTCTTCTTCTTCTTCTTCGTCTTCATCCCTTAGATGTATAACTGATTCTACGGTCAAAGGAATGGTATTCTTGCTCGGCTTACGAGCCGTCCTCTTCTTCGGTTTTGGATTTTCAGGAACAGAGGCTATTTTCCTCTTATTATCTTTCACCGGCTTTGGAACAAAGGCCGAAGCCTCTTCCTCGATGGACGAGGGTCTCAAAACCGCATCTTTTTCCACGCCTACATATGAAACTTTTTATTAAAGTATATGGAAAGCGTCTCGTTCGAACTACCAAAAGGTACAAGAAAAGGGCTTACCATGATTTTTTGCCTCCCATCGGTCCTTTGACAAATCACGCCATGAGTGCTCGGAGTATGTGGAGGTCGAAACCAAAGCTCGTACCCAGTTCTTGAGGTCGGGAACTGCTCCGGGCATCCAGGGAACTGCTGCATCACAGAAAGAGGAATATCGGTGAGAAAAGAAATAAAAGGGCAAAATGGAAGGAAGTAACAACAGAATCACACTTACGTTTCATATTCCACTTCTCGGGAAAAGGCATCTTTTCAGTCGGAATTAGGTCCGAAATCCTTACTCGAATGAACCTGCCCATCCAGCCTCGATCCCTGTCCTTGTCAATGCTCGAGAACAGAGCCTTGGTAGCCCGACGCTGAAGTTTTATTAATCCTCCTCAAAAAAGGCAAGGACGATACAATCAGATGAAGTGGTCGAGGGTGAACAACATCCCCTCGATTTTGTTCACAAAGTACAGAATCAAAATAACGATCCGCCAAAAAGAAGGATGGACCTGACCTATGGTTATTTGGTATTGACGGCAGAAGTCAATAATAACAGAATCGAGGGGACCTAACGTAAAAGGGTAAGTATACACACTTAAAAATCCTTTCACATAAGTGGTGATATCTTCATCAGAAGAAGGGATTATTATTTCTTTACCCTCCCAATTGCAATCTTTTTTCAGCTGTTAGAGGTGCCTCTCGGTTATCGAACACATGTACATCGATACTGGCTCACATCGGTCGGGAACTGACAAGCCTTTATCGACCTTAAAATCAGAGGTAAGAACACACGCCCCAGGAACGCACTCATCGGGCCGTGGCTCTACCGGTGTTTCGTCGGCGGCAGGTTGTGAAGATGAAACTTTCTCTTTCTGAGGAATGATTTGTGGTGTTTTCGCCATTTTCGAATTTGAAGGTCAAGAATAGAAGAAAATGACAAAGATTTGGTAATTTTGAAGAAGGGCTTTTGCAAAGAGGAATCACAGATTGGCGAATAAACTCAGAGGGAACGAAAACAAACTTGGGAAATTTGAAAGATTGAAGATTTAAAAGTGGTAAATGATAAAAGACAGGGTTATTTATAGGTTAAAGCAATGGCGGTTCAGTATCAGCGGTGACCGAACACCGTCTGACATGCATTGAATGCCTTGAAAGACTAAATCGATGGGATAACTATCATGTGTGTCATGGTCGAGCCCAATGTAAACGTTAGTTTATAATCCGATCGAAGCCGTTGAAAAATCATATCGTTTCTCACTACATCCTTCCCGAGAAACGAGGGGACTATTTGTATACGGTCGAAATAGATTTCGGCCTTCATATGATTGATCGAGGTCAAAATGTAATGGATCGAAGTAAGACTTCAAGATGGGTTCCGAAGATGATACAAATAAGCTTCGAACTCGAGGGGCCGATCAATGTCGAGCTCGATATCATTATCAAGCTCGAATCCAAGTCAAACTATGATGCAAAGTAAAGTTATCGAGCTTATGATTCAGAGACCGAGCAACATTGACCCCGAATCAATTCAAGGATCCAAGTCAGAATCGGGCACAAGTTAAGATCGAGAGCTCAAGTCAAAATCGAAAACTCGAGTCAATAACTCAATATCGAGCTCATAGACAAGAGCCGTTGCAATCCCACTAGAGGAGAGAATCTTGGCATGAATTATGAAAAAACTTATTTATCATGGGTCTCCCACTATGTATTTTTAATTATATCTAAAATAAGACCCCTCTACTATAAATGGCATGGTTATTATTTCTGCAAGGACCAAGTTTTACTTACATTGTAATTCAAGCATCATATTCTTCCATACTCAAAAAATATTCTTTTAAACTTCATTAATTGATCCATTGGGATGAGTCCTAAAAATCTTTTTCCTTCCTACCTTGTTCATGTCGCATTCTTTACAACCCATATTCGATATTTCTAATTATCCTTGCGGTTTGTATCAAGTTATATCATATATCCTTAGAATTACGTACAAATTCAACTCTATCCGTTTTTCGGGTAAACAATGTTATAAGAAATCTACTTAAATATTTATAAATATTGAAATTATAATATTATTATATATTAACTTGAGATTATTATAAAAATTTATAAACTTTAAATTGTAAATCCGTTGTTGTGCCCCAACATACCTTTCAGAAGAGAATCATATCTCTTACGCCGCTGACGTGGACGATTGTTGTTTTCATTGCACAACGAAGTTTGGAAGGAGTGAATTATTTTGACTAGACATCTGTCGGTATATATATATATATATATATATATATATGCTCTATAAAAATCAAGAAGTAACAGAAATATTATCGAGTTGTATTAAAAAAATATGTGACATGAAAGAAATGATCCATTTAATTTGATTTGTCAAATTACAGCTTTAATTTGCTAGTCAAATCCAAGGGGTGCATCTTATATATCAATTCTAAGATTGATCAAAAGATACTAATTACATTATCTTCTTCAGAACTCTCTAAAAAAGGCGAAGGTAATTTTTTTAATAAACAATAATTAATAATCCGATCGAAATGATAACTAGCATATTATCACTAGTTAAAACTAAATAAAAACTTACAATACTGTTAAATCATTTACATTATTTTGTTACGATACATTGATATAATTAGTGGCGGGCTCAAAATTTTGTGCAAGCGGGTTCAATCTTAGAAGTACATAACTTTAGTCGTAAAATAATATATAGTTGTCAAGTGGGTTCAAATAAAATATTTATACAAAATTTACGCTGCTTTAATCATAATTTATACATATACACAATATTATTTTTTGGTGAAGCGGGTTAAGTTGAACCCGCTTGCCACCACGTGCGTCCGCCACCGGATACAACACTTAATATATATATTAAAGAAAGCCCATACTTTCTTCCAATCACATTGCTGGTAAGTCTGTATAATCTCATCTAAGTACAAATTACCTATAATTACTTAATAAATAGTTTAATTTTTGGGGTCAAAATCCCAATTAGTTTTAAAAAAAATAATTAATTTCCCAATGTATCTGGGTGTGTTGTATTTATCTTTAATGAAAGGAGGGGGAATATTGCCTTACTTCCAAAGGTTACAGCATAGGGCAAAAAACACAGCCAGATGATTATAAAATCAAACCTGTGTAAGCTACAAAGCATTCTTAACTGGCAAAAAAAATTGATTTGTCATACCTAGCTCTAATACTAAAAATTTGAAATTTATCCAAAACGAAAGGTCCTTTTGCTCCCCTAGGAAGCTGATTAAAGGATATATATACGTTATTCTCCATAGTAGTAGTAGCATTTTTTGCTAAATAGGTTCAATATAATGTAAAATGGACTATAAACTCTATGATACTTCTAGATTATGGTAGTATAACAGTTTACCAAATTGAGATGGAAAGAAACTTGGAAAAGTATCCCCAATCTAAACCAAATCAAATCTAAAACATTTATGACCATTTTATTAGGTTATATTATGTTTTATGAGTATCGAAACAAACTTTAGATGTTACTACAGTCAAACATTTCTATAACAGTCTCGTTTATTCCGATATTTTTTGGATGTTATAGTAAAGTGTTGTTATAAAGAACACATATTATAACGTAATGTTAAAATCGGTTCCGAAAAAAACTTGACTTTTATAGTGAATGGTTATTATATAGAAATGTTGTTATAGAGAGGTATGACTGTACTTACTATTGTTGCAGTCGAATTCCTTTTGACCAAAATATAATGGCCAAGCATAATAAAAACATACCATAAAATTTAGCTAGCGTTTGGCCATAGATTCCCAAATTTGTTTTGAAAAATCTGATTTGGGTGAAGTTTGGTTTGAAGATGAAAATGTGTTTGGACATGATTTTTCAAAATATATTTTACTTTTTATTTGAAAAAACATGAAACATGACTTATACCCACAAGTTCTAAAAACTATCACAAATACCCAATAGTACCATTATCATAAATCATAGCCCATAACATAAATAAGTTTGGTACAAAATTATCATTTTTATAATGAACTATATAAATCATTAATTACAGTGAAATCCCATTAGAAAATTACGGCTCCTAATTAAAAAGAAAAAGTTAACTGATATGAGTGTTCAGAAAGCCATTCAGCCTACAAATCAGAAGCAAAAGTAAGATGCACAAAGGATTGAGCTGATAAGGGAGCATATTCATCAAATATTTAGTTGGTCGTAATACATGTGGGCTCTTTTACAAATTATAAAAATTTGGGATAATATTTAAAAAAATTTAAAAATGTAACGGTCATGTTTTGGCCCAAAATCAGCAATTGAGGTAATTTTGGGATTTTGGATTTGGGATTTGGGATTTTGCCAAAATGTGGGCAAAATGTATGGCCAAACATGTGTTTGTCAAATAAATCCCAAATTTATTTTGGCAAAACTCATAGCCAAACGGGTCCAAGAGTATCGCTTAGGGTCTATTGGAAATATCCTTTTTACCTTCCTAGAATATGGGTAAGGTACGCATATACATTACCCTCCTCAAATTCTACAGATTGTTGTTATTGTTATTGATGCTTAGCGGCTAATAGAATAGGTGAAATTATGATTTAAATTCTACTTGATTTTCTTTCATCTACCTAATTCTTCGTTTGCAGACTTTTTTCGTAACTCAAATGAACAACTTTATTAAACTAAATCAAGCATCAACAAGTTTATAACAAAATTAGGAGCATGCTCCCAATGAAAAAGACTATCATAATTTCTGTAAGCAACGAACAATTAAATTTACTTGCCTCTTATTCTGCAAACTTATTCGGTATTTAAGCCGGCAAAGAATATCATATGCCCAATACAATTACTTTATTCGATTCGAGATGTGCAAAAATTTATTCAAATACAATGTTGTTAAAAAAAGAAAAAAAGTCATACCATAAAATTTACCAAAACATGAATCTTTGTGGGTTTTACCGTCATTCTCACAGCAATCTATATTATTAACCTTATATACTCTATATGTCTCAATTTATATTATACCGTCCAAATTTTGAGAGTCAAGTCTCTTAATTTTAATCATATATTTTGAATTTATAATTTGTAAATTTTTAAAGTAAAATTTACATATTTAAAAATTATTTAAAATATATTATTATAAGTCATAATAATTAATAATTTAAAATATTTAAAAGCTACATAACAAAAATACGACAAAATATTTATTTAACTCTCAAAATCCCAGTACCGGTAGAGTTGTCTTCATGTAATTTATAAGTAAACCTGTTAAACGGGTCGGGCCAGCCCACTGACAACCCGGTTCGACTCGGTTCAGGCTGGATCATCCCGGACCATTAGGGGTGGGACGGGTTAGGGGTGGAGCCGGACGGGGTCAAACCTATTTTGGTAACCGATGCCCCAGAACCCGGTTAGCTCGGTTACCCACTACCGGGTTTTTACCGGGCTACAGCTCGGTCCAGCCCGGTTACCGTTAGACAATTATTTTATTTTATTTTATTTTTTGACCTTTGCCAACGGTCAAATTCAAAAATGACCGTTGGACAATGGCCATTTTTTGTATTTTTGACCATAGCCTACCCCTTAAGAAAATAGCCCCTCACCCCTAATAATTGATAAATTATAATTTAAACCTTTTAAAAATTATAAATTGCCCCCATCTTCTTCATTTTTCTCACAATTTGCTCTCTTACTACTCTAATTCTCTCTCAATTCTCTCTTGATAATATTGTTTATTGCTCTTAAGTTCTCGATTACTTATTATTTCAAGTTTCATCAAATATTTACTTTAGTCACTACAAAATTATAATTATCAAATATCAAGTATTCAAGTGAAGTGTGGTATCAATATCATCAAATATCAATTGAAGTGTGATATCAAATTTAGTGTGGCATCCGAAATTCTAGTACACTCGTTCCATCTCTTTCTCTTCTTTGGTGTATATTTTTATTATATTATTTAGAATTATTAATTTAGTTTTTAAATTTAATTTACATAATGGATATATTTAGAGCAGCCAAAAAATGTGTAATAGTAGGGGTGGTAGCAGTAAGAGTAAAAATCCTAAAAGATCAAGAGATGGTGCTGGTTCTTCTAGTAGCTTTACACATATTTCTAAAAGTTCACCTGCAAAGTTAAATGTAGATTATGAGCAACTTCAAGAAGATTATGGTATAGATGATAATTTAGATGATATTCAATCACCTGATAATCTTGAAATACCACACCTACACCTAGAACTGCTAGTCAAAATACTAGGGGTGAAGGTCGTGGTAATACAGGTAGGCCTCCCTTCCCTATTAAGAAGAATCGAAGATTAATAAGTAAGTGTTGGAATTTTTTTTTGAAAGACTAGAAGAAGATAAAAATTATATAATGTCAAATTTGTAAGGAAGTTTATAAACATGAGACCGGAGGTAAGCAAGGGCGAACGGATCAACTTCGTAGGCACATGGTAAATAACCACCATATTGCATGGGGTGTTGATGAGGAAGGTGGCTAACAAAAACTTAACCCGGGTGCTGGCAGTTTAATGAGTAAATAAGATATAGTGAAAGATTGGGAAGAATTAGCTAAAATGATTGTTTTAGATTGTTTACCTTTTAGTTTTGCTACTTCACCATATCTCGTTATTTATATTCAAAGAATTTATAACCCTTTGTTTAAATGTATTCCTAAAAGTACTTGTAAATTTAATTTCTTTAGGCTTTTTGGACAATATCAGATATATATTAGTTATTTATTCGCTGGTCTTTCTTGTAGAGTTTATCTTACTTCTGATATTGGGCGTGCTGTTAATGGAAATGATTATTTGACTGTTACATGCCACTGCACTGATGATAATTTTTGTATGCAAAAATGTATTATTGCTTTTAAATATGATGAACATCAAAGTCATAATGGTGCATTTATAAGTAATATTATCCATGAAGTTGTTATATTTTATAATCTTTTAGAAAAAATTTTGTGTATGTCATTTGATAATGTTTCTAACAATAATTCTGCTATTACACTATTAAAATTGCATCTACACCCACCACTTCCTGAAATTTTTCATGTGAGGTGTGCATGTCATATTTATAATTTAATTGTTAAGAGTTGCCTTGAATTATTTAGAAATGAGATCACTTTAGTTAGAAGAGTTGTTGGTGTAATTCAAGGAAATAGAAGTGTTAGATTAGATGCATTTAAGGATAACTTTATATAACTATTATGCTAACATTGTTGATGCTTCTGATGCTGTAGATGCAAATATTCCTTCAATAATTTCCTATTCTTTCGGTCGTGGCTCGAGATGTGCTAAATGTGCCGATTTCAACAGTCGCATCAGATAGCACATTTAGCCAAGCAAAACAGCAGCTAGGACATACCCGTCATTCATTGGGTAGCAACGCTTTGAAAGTTCTAGTGTGCTTCAGAGGTCGGATAAGATCGGAACGGCGAAATCAAGGGCGTGAAGAGGTAAATGAAACAGATGACCAAGAAATTGGAGATATAATAGTTTATGGTTTCGATTCTAGCAATGCCGGAAATCAAGAACCTCACGTTGACATGGATGAACTTACAAAAATGATGCAAAACATGTGATTTACTATTTCTTATTTTTTATAATTGTTGTAAACTTTTAATTTACAAGTTCAAAAATAAAAAATCAAAATAGAACTTGCAAATTAATTTGAAGTATTATTTATTATTCAATGAAAATATAAAACGAAAGTCTGCGGAGTTTGATCCTTACATATTTGTCTTATTTTTTATACCTCAAAATACTTATTTGCTTAATTAAAGTTTGCAAACACTTAAATATCAATTGCATTGAATAAGAAAAATATAATACACTAAAAAAAATAACAAAAAACCCGCCCCAGTCCGGACCCGCTGAGCTTGAACCGGACATGCCCTAATTAACCAGAAATTTCCTAACCCGTTAGCAGCCCGGTTAGTCAGCCCACTCTCCAACCCGGACCACTAACCAGACGAGCTATATTTTTTTGTGTAGAGCCCGGATCAGCCCGTCTGGTAAACAGGTATATCTAAAGGTCACAAGTTCGAGTCGTAGAATCAACCACTGATACTTACATGCTTGCATTAGGGTATGGCGGTATACTGCCTACATTACACTTCCTTGCGGTGTGACCCTTCCCTGAACCCTGCCTGAACGCGGGATAATTCGTTCACCGATGTATTTTTTTTATTTTCAAAATCTGAGCACCATAAAAAGCAATAGTTGCCCCTCCGAGATACTGCTACGTACTAGCAGTAGTAGTAGGAGAAAAAGTATTTAATCCAGACTGTATTTTCTGTCTAAAGACTACAGAAAACTGACAATGTAGAATAAGAAGGAAAGAAAAAAAAAAGGAAGCCAAAGGAGGCAAGTAGCATACCTAAAAGAGCAAATGAGCAATGTTCAATTTAAATCCCAATAAACCATTATTTTCCTTCAGAGTCTTCCGTATTTAGAGGGAGTTTTTAAAGAGACAGTGATTTCAGCTTTTGTATAAATACACATTCTCTGGCTATCTTCTTTAGAAGGGAAACAAAAATCTTGAGAGAGAAAAAGAGAAAGAAAATAATGGTAGATCATTTTTCTTCCTTTCTTTGCCAGATTTGTAGAGATCTTCACCACAGTAGTAAGCAAATGCTACTCTTCTTGCTTTCTCTTTCGCCTTATAATTATTTTTCCTCTTCGTGTTTAATATTTTTAATTGTTTTCTCTTCCCTTTTTTTCTTTTTCAAGGCTCATTATCCAGCTTATTGACAGTAATCTAGATTTGTATCGTGTATTGGCGTATGACCTACTATGTATTTAAAGGAAAGATTTGTTTGTTAGGAAATTCCTTGTCCATTCCAAGAGCAAAAGATTATATATATGTCCAATCTCTAGTAGTGGTGGAACCAACTAAGATTTGTGTCTTTCCACTCGATCTCAGACTTTTTCTTCTGGACCTATTTGACTCTTTGATGGTAGTTATTTAGGTGGTATTCCGAGATGGAATTCCTCCTAAGAACACACTAAACAAAGATATGAACCGATTGAATTGAGATGAAGAAATCTTGTCTATATACATCGCACAATACTTATTAATAGTGTGTTTTATTCACTTTCATCCTTTTGCTTACCCTTCAATTTTATAATTTTTTTTTCTCACAAAATTTCATGATAACATTAGGGTTTGCGAGCTGAACAAGTAAAGCGCAACTGGGCTGGTTTTTGCTTAGGTAAAAAAAAGCTAAAACAGTAAGTGAAATGCTCTCCTCCATTAAATGGATTTATGATCTTATTTGAGTTTGGTTTTTCCCTTCATTTCTTGTAATATTCATCTAATCATTTTTACTCTTTCTCAATTTGTCCATATTATATCTAATCTTATCTGTATCGTTCCAATTTTATCCGAAACTAGGCCTTAGCTACATTTGTTGTTTCAGCTATTCGGATTAGGGTTCTTGCTTGCATATTATATTACTCAAAAGTTATAGAGTGCAAGATTACTAGGCAACCCTATATTTTGATTTTTCTTACAAAAATTTAATTCACAATATTGTCCTTTTAGGTTTGATTTAGTGTCCCATATGTGTTATGTTATGTTTTCTTTCCTCTCTTAAATTTCTCAGCATTTGTTGCTGTATTTCAAAGCCCTGAATTTTTTCTCTCTAAGCCTAATTCATAATGCAAAATTCATGTGGGAACAATTTAAGTCCTCTCTATTCTTATTAGATCTTGGTATTTCAGAAGGTAGTTCATTATTACCTGCTTCAGCATGTTAAAAATTATAGGAATTTTTTTTAATGTTAGGGTATACAAAATAAATTTTTGTATTTAAGTATATTTCTTGAAAATCCAAACAGAATGTCAGAATGTCGGAATGTTATTACATAATTTATAACTGAAGTTAGGATACAGGGCATTGCCCATTCATTTGCACATTTACTTGGGCTGTATTTTTCCATTATGTGAAATTGCTTGAGAGTTATCATGAATACCCTCTTTTGAGATTCTAATTTTGTGATTACATTTTATTGAGATGTAACGGGTTCCTGAGCTGAGTGTTTATCAGAAACAATTTCTCTATCTTCACAAGGTAGGCGTAAGGCTGAGTACATATTACCCTCTCCAGACCCCACCTGTAGGATTAAATTGTATTTGCTGTTGTTGAAATTGTTGTTGTTATTGTTGTTATTGTTGTTGTTGTAATGTGGAAGATGGTACAAGAGAGCTTCCTTTAGTCCACTCATAGGTTGACGAAGGGTTTTGAATTATCTGCCGACTCATTCATTCAAACACAGTAGGAAATCTTTGTGTTAATACTACTGTGAATGTGTGAATGATGCGGGAGATAAATTCATCCTTCTTTATCTTTGCTTGGACTGAAGGGAGCTCCCTTTTACCTTTGTTTCTTCATTTTGTTTCAGATCGTCGTTAACTAGCCGAAGGTCTATCGAAAACAATCTCTACTTGCACAAAAAAGGCGTGCACACAACCCTTACCAGACTCTATTTGTGGGATTACATTGGGTACGTCGCTATTATCGTTGTTGTTGTTGTTGATTTAGTTTGCTGCTTACTTTTATTGACACTAGATGATGATCTAAAGTATGTTACCTTCATCCCATTATCATAAAGTAAAGATTTTTCCGGCATATGTTTATGTAGAATTTGATTTAATATTAGTGTTTTTCTTCCAATTGTAGTTGAAGATTTTCATCTCTAATTAATCTTTTTGCATTTCTTTTTGTCCTTAGCTCTCATCTGGTTGCTGCAGAAATTTTAGATTCTTAATTCCCATATTGTGGGGGTGTTGTTAACTTGATTTTGAGAATCTACCAAATGAAAATCCTGCAGAAGTTTTTTGTGCTTCCTTTCAACATTTGTTGCTGATATTGTGCTGGCCCAACTTCTTTTCTCTATTGTTGAGCGTATGTGCGATTTATTTTTACTTATGTTTTGTATATTATTGGCATGAAATGAATTTAACGGACGAAACATGATTAATTAGGATTTATATAACCGACCCAAATTTATTTGGGACGAAAGCGTTGCAACTTATGTATTTCAAACGGTGATGCTCTTATTGTAAATTAGGCCGCGAATCTAGAATTTAGAGTTTGTAAATTCAAAATGGACGTGAAATTATTATAATTTATGTAGGTAATGGATAATATTTGGTTGAAATTGAAGAAAAGATAGAATATATTTGAAGTTGAAGTTGAAAAAATCATTTGAAGTTATAACCTTCAGTATTTACAATAACAAAATACAATAAATATGATTTATAGTTAAACTTTTACATTTTAGAATTTTTTGCATATATTTGTATATACGTAGATCGATCTAGAAGCAATGAATTCGATTAAACTAATTAGCCCTTAATGATTTTTAGGTTTCTTCTTTGTTGGCAGTAATCATCTTAGAAAATGTAGGGTTTAGGGTTATTAAGTAGTGGCAGCAGTAATGGTATTGGAACTTGTAGCATATTTATTTTATACTGCTCTATTTATTTATTTATTTATTTATTTATTCAAGTTTGTTGATATTCGCGATCTTTGTTCACTGAATATAACCATGTAACTGGTTTCTTTATTAGTACTAAATTCATTAACAATAAATAAATTAAGTTTAATGATCAGTATCAGTGTTATTAATCTAAAAAGCAGGAGACGCACGATTCTGCCGCCTATCTACCCAATAAGGTATTTTCTTTAAACCTCGAAATGTGTTCTCTTCAGTTGCTGTGGTCTCCTTCCCTTTTAAACCCTAATTGAAAACAACAATATTAGGCAATGCTTCTCTTCTTTTTTGTAGCCAAGTTATTTTTTTGGTTAAAATATTCGCTACTGAGTATTTACCGAGGTTGATTAATCCGAATTCACATCACATAAAAATTATAAAAGGTAAAAGTAATTCTTATTAAAAATTATTTTATTTTTAGAGCTCGAACTTGAAATGTTTAATTAAAAGTATATGATTTTATCCATTACACTATTTTTTTGATGAGACTAAGTATTTTATTTTTCTTGTTAAATTTGGTATTGGGTATCCATTGGTCCTACTGCTTTGGATTCGTGTTGAGATCTATCAGGAATTTTTCCATTTTCATGGGTAATCCCAAAAATCTAATTAAGGAGGGAACGAATCCACCCACCACCACCATATTCCTTAGCAGTTAGTCAAGTATTTTACTCAATTGAAGTCATTAAAGAATTGTAAGCTTTGTACTTTTTTAACTAGTCTTTAGGGTACGCGCGTTGCGTGTGTATCTCGTGTTAATGAGTATAATTTTTTTTTTAAATTACATAAATTTTAAATAGGAAATTATGTTTTAGTTATTATAAAAGAAAGTTAAAGAAAAACGTATAAATTTTAAAATAATGATTATTGTATCCTATTTATCTAACTATTCAATAAGGCAAGAAACTCTATCATACGTATTTTCTTATAAATAGACGGTATTATGAGTGTGCTTTTATTTTAGTGCTCTTATATTACATACATATCTATAATTTTTATATATGTTTACTTATTTTAATCATATAAGTATTAAGTTTAATGATCATATAAGTATTAACTTGTCGTAAAGGTTCAATATTTACATTTGTGCTCAATTTTATGTGTTTATTCCAATTGAAGTGTTAGAATCTAAATAGAATTTAAATTTTTAAATATTAGAATTTAGTTGATTTCAGAGTTCTAAGAATTAGAAAAATAATTAAATGACTATTTTGTCTAGTGTGAAATTTATTATTAAAGGGTAAAAAAGGCGAACGACATTTCACTAAGGGGATTCATGCTTTTAATATAGTATAGATAAATTATATAATTCATCCACCTAAGCTTTCATCTTCCGCGGTGATGGTGGATTTGACTTGGATCCCTACCTTATATATTACTCCATTCGTTTACTTTTACTTGTCCAGTTTTTTAAAAATAGATTTTTACTTTTACTTGTCACTTTTAGCATATCAAGAAGACAATTTCTTTTTTTCTGTTATACCCTCTGTATTAATTACTCATTTCAAATTATTTTTTTAAATCTATTAAAAATATGCATAAATTAATATGAGTATTATGATAAATTATGCACTTGGGTATTAGAAAAGGAAAGAGTACAATGAACCGTGCGATTTGTACTTGTGCTTATGTTTAAAGTATATGAAGATTCTAATTAGTGTGTTTATTTAATGAAAACCAAATTAAAAAAAGCAGTTCCTTGTGTATTCCGAGAATAGGAAAGTACAATTTTTGTTGTAATTTTGGAGTAATGGGGTATCCATTTGTATTATTTTAAGAGAAAAAGACTTGACTCAAGTACATTGATCTCCTACTTTCCTGTTTTATTTTCTTGCTTTTGAGAAGAGGGTTTTATTGTGCCAAATCTTGTTCCTGGCTTTTACATTGACCCAAGCAGTCGAGTTTACAGTGTTGATGACATGATACGTGGCATTGACCTTACTATGTTTGACACGTTTATGATTTGTAATTTAAAATTTAAAATGTATACGGCTCAAGATCGGTTTATTGGGAAAGCAAAATGAGGAATATAAGTGCGCCTTTTGTTGGAAATCTATGGACTAAGAAGTATTAAGTAGAGGCAATTAGATAGGTCATGATATTGTTTCATCTTAAAGACATAATCCTCGATAGCTGGATGTCGAGAATTAAGATAAAAGATTAGTAGGTAGTCTGACCATTTTTTTCCATACCGGTAGTATTAGGGTTAGTCTTGTATTTTTTTATTCTTATATTTCTATTAATACCTGTTATTTTTTTCGCTTTGATTTTATTATTGTAGTTTCTTTTTTTCATCTTTCCTTGAGGCGATGGTTTATCGAAAATAGTGTCTCAACCTTTTCAATATATTAACCACGATTAAGTGCTAAAAATGTATGCAAAAACACACATAACACGCATTGGTATAAGCACCGGAGGTGAATAAATTTTAACCATTCCGTACTAACGTTAGAGTCACCACAATGGTGACGATGAAAGGCTTATCCCAAAATTTTAAAATCAGTTAGTGTAACGTATATGCGCTAATTCTTATGACAACAAATGTGAACTTACTGTGTGTACATATACAATTTTTTCAAATCAAAAGTTCACAAGTATAACCTCCTCAAAAAGTACATGTTGAGTGGAAAAGGCCATTCTAGCTTTTGAGCCCTTACACCAATGATACAATTGCATAAATAAAAGATGAGCCAGTGTGGAAAGTGGAAACCTTCTAACACAGGTAGTTTTACTACTAAATCTGCTTGGCAAATGATCAGGAACACAAGAACTTGCTCGCCTGTGTTAAAAGAAATATGGAACAAGTTTATTCAATTCAAAATGTCTTTTATTTGTATGGGTCAAAAAATTTCTCTAATATGATTAATTTATGTTAGCGTTAAGGAGGCAATCATGAGTTGCCATGTGTCACCAATACGACTCCCATCTGCCCAAGGTCGAAGCGGCTCTAGAAGTAATGAATGTTGCGGTCGAAGAGTCAGCAAGGACCAAGGTCGAGGAGTCGTCAAAGATCATGGTCGAGCACCCTTGACAGAGTTATAACGACTAGTCTCAAGATAGGACACTAAAGATAATATTCTAGTGGATATTCTATGTACATGTACTATTAGGGTTTCTAGGAATATGTTCCTTATAAATAGAAAGAGACACAATGAGAGATGACATGAGATATTCATTTGCACAAAAAGACATTGACTTTATAGAGAGAATATGGTCCTATTACAAGCATACAAAAATAACTTTTTTACTAAGATTCTTGTCTAGGATTTTCACTGGATCCAAGAACAACCTAAATGTTTAAAGGCTTATCAATCATTCATCATTGTCAGATAAAATATCCACAGATCTCACCCCTTTTCAGGTGACTCACACGTTTCTATTTACTTAAATGTCATTTATTGTCACTTGTTACTATTTAATGCCATATTCTATCTTTTTGGATCATTGAACACTGTTATTATTGCTTACATTCATTGCCATCTGGACAAATATATAAATTATTTGTCATAAAACCGATAGCTTTGTCTTTAGGATATTATTATTAGCTAAGATTGACTCTTCTTTATTTAAATCTAATTGGTTGAACCAAGATCTATATTTTTGGTCAAACTGTTTGGCGCTGTCTCTGGGGACTTCTTAGCTAATTTTTTAATTTCCTTTAGATCCACAGCTAACGTGAGTCACTAACCTTACAAACCCCAAGATCTTTCTCATTCTTTGCATGTACAGAAACCTACATGGAAGGTAACCAAGGAGAGAGGACTAATGTAACATATGATTTCCCTAGCAACCTCATAAACGCTATCAATAAGAGCTGTGAAACATTAAGCGAGGACGTGACGCCCACTGCCTCCCCCAGTCGCGAGAGGTCGCCTCCCCCCTTGTAGCATAACAAAACCAAATGGAAAAGGGACCTCCACGTCCACAAAAGAAGGGATGCCACCGGCCGTGAAAAAGCTCCTTGAAGCATGGCTGATCGATACGCTAGTAAGCGTGCTCAACAAGCCCATTCCATGAATGACTACAGAGACCGCAAGAACCTACATAGTACAACGAGCAGAGGAACAAGGCGACCAACCAGACCCTCCAACACTAGGTATAACTTACAATGTTACTAACAATGTAGGTGACAACACCATCGCCGCTGTTCTAAAGAGGATGGAAGAAATGGAGAATGAAAATAAAGCACTCGGAGATCAAATGAAAGAACACCAAGAACGAGTCGACAAGATACCGAGCGCCCCTAAGTTATTGCCAAAGAGGGACGCCAACAGGTTCGTAGAGCAGCCGTACAACAAAGAAACAGCCTTGCATGCCATACCAAAGACCTTCATAATACCGCCGTATCTCAGGATATACGATGGAATGACTAACCCCGAAGATCACGTGACTCATTATGTCACCGTATTCAAAGGCAACGACCTTACCAAGGAATAGGTGTTTTCTATTTTGCTGAAGAAATTAGGGGAGACTCTGATGGGGGGGAGCGTTAACATGGTACTCACAGCTACCATCCCGCTTTATAGAAACCTTAAAGGAAATAGCCGATAAGTTCCCGGAGCCAGGAAAGCCGAAACAAGAGTAAACAACATATTCGCTATCAAACAGTCCTTGGGAGAGGGACTGACGGGCTTCCTCACCTGATTCAACAGGGTAAGGATGACCCTACAAAATGTGTCTAAGGGGATGGCGGTCGCGACTTTTTAAAATGGGTTGAGTAGTGATGGTTCGAGAGCGACTAGAAAACAGCTGAGCCGGTTGATGAAATATCTTCCAACTACTTAGGACGATATCCACAATGCTTACTGTGCCAAATTCCGAGCAGATGAGGACGACCTCAATAGACCAACTCATCGGCTCATCTCGGTACAAGCCGAGTCCAGGAAAGAACAAAGAGACAACATCAGGAGGGATCACCCGGTCTCACGACCCAACAGGGAATGATACCGTTCATATGTTAGGGACCCCGCCCTACCTTCTCTCCGCTATGAGGAAGGCCCATCCAGGACGAGAACGGGGACTCACCAAAAAGAGAGAGGTATTCCCTCCTTATTTTCTTCTCACTATTTTTGTGTGTCACCTACAGAAATAGTCTACGCCTTGGAGAAATTTGAAACGAAGGTGAAGTGGCCACCAAAGATGAGGTCTAATCCAAGAACCAGAAAAGTCGACGCCCTCTACGAGTTCCACCAGGAGCGCGGACACAAAACAGAAGATTGCATCGCCCTTAGGCAAGAGGTTGTAAACATGTAACAACAGGGACACCTCAAAGAGCTACTGAACGACAAGGGGAGAAACAACTTCGCCAGAGGACATGAACAGCAAGGCCCACCGAAGCCACCGTCACCAGCTCGTACTATCAACATGATCATCGGCGGCTACAAGGATGCCTCCATCAACGATGTTAAATTCACCACCACTCATAAACTCAAATGATCTATCACCCGCGGAAGGTATAACAGACTCAAAGAAAGTATTATCTTCGACGAGTTAGATGCCGACGGTTTGACTTTCCCTCTCAATGATGCTCTTGTCATTACTTTGCGCATTTTAGATACTGATGTCAAATGTATCATGGTAGACGATGGACGTGGAGCGTGCATTATCCATCCCTGAGTCCTCACCCAGATGAGACTTGAGGACAAGATAGTGCCACGCTGTATCACACCAACCAATTTTAATAATGCAGTCGAACAGACATCGGGAAAAATTACACTCCCCATCTTAACCGGTGACGTAAAGCTGGAGTCAACATTCCACATCATGGACCAGGTCACTGCGTACAATGCCATAGTAGAACGACCATGTATACATCCCATGAGAGCCATCCCCTCTAGCCTATACCAAGTAATCAAGTTCCCAACACCTTGGGGGATATTCAGCATACGGGGAGAACAATGCACGTCCCAGGAATGCTACTGCATCGCCTTAGACAGAACGACAACCCAACTGAAAAAAGATAAGGAAAAAGAGGCATAGCAATCAACAGGGCCGAGGTCGACACAAGAAGAGACCAGGGACATCATCATGGATCCCGAAATAGTCGAAGCCGCGGACTCGACTGTAGAGGACCTCGACACCGTTCAATTAGATCCCAACGACTACAACAAAAAGGCCTATATCAGCTAATTACTCTAAGAACCAGGTAAATTTAGTCAATTCGTAATAACTAATGCAGATTTGTTTGCCTTCAGCCATGCAGATAATCCGGGCATCCCAAGGAGATCGCCACACACAAATTAAATTTCGATCCGTTCCACCCCCGGTAAGGCAGGTCAGACAGAAGTTCAATCTTGCCATCAACGATGTCGTCCACGAGGAGGTAGAGAAACTATTAGAAAATGGCTCCATTAGGGAGTCGAAAACCCCCAAATGGATCGCTAACGTACTGATGGTCAAAAATAAAAATGTAAAATGACGGATGTGTGTAGACTTCACGGACTTGAACAAAGCATGCCCGGAGGATTCGTTCCCGTGACCACATATCGACCAACTCATCGACGCAACGACCATGCACGAGTTGTTGATTTTTTTGGACGCGTACTTAGGCTATAACCATATACTTATGGAAGAAGAGGATTAGGAGAAAACCATGTTCATCACCCACCGAGGAACATATTGTTATAGGGTCATGCCATTTAGGTTGAAGAACGCAAAGGCTACATATCAAAGATTGGTCACAAGAATGTTCAAATATCAGCTCGGCTAGACCTTGGAAGTATATATCAACGACATGCTGGCCAAGTCTGTAAAGGTAGAGGATCATATCGACCATTTGAAGGAAGCTTTCGACATATTAAGTCGGTACGGAATGAAACTAAACCTAGAGAAATGCATGTTTGGCGTAGCCTCTGGGAAGTTCTTCGGCTTCTTAGTGTCACAACGGGGGATCGAGGTCAACCCATACCAAATCAAAGCTATCGAAGGGATACCAGAGCTCCTGACTACCAAGAAGCAAGTCTAAAGATTGACTGATCGAATTGCCACCTTATCGAGATTCATCTTGCTGTCGTTTGACAGATGTCCCAAATTTTTCGGCATACTAAAAAAGGACAACGGCCTCGAGTGGACACCCGAGTGCTTACAAGATCTACGAGAATTAAAGGCGTATCTGTCATCACCACCTCTACTCTCAAAGCCCGAACCCGGGGAACATCTCCTCGTTTACCTGGCCGTCTCCGAAGTAGCAGTAGGTGTAGTCCTGATTCGAGATAGCAAAGGTACTAGTCATCGAAGCCAAGACGAGGTACCCGCACCTCGAGAAACTGGTCCTGGCACTAGTCATAGCTTCACGAAAGCTTAGACTCTATTTCCAGTGCCACCCTATCTCAGTCGTTACCATCTTTCCCCTAAGAGGCATCTTACATAAACCTAAGCTATTAGGAAGGCTGACCAAGTGGGACATAGAGCTAAGCGAGAATGATATCACATATCAGCCGCAAACGGCGATAAAGTCACAAGTGCTCACCGACTTCGTCGCAGACTTCAGTGCAAAGATCATTCCTGAAGTCGAGAAGGAAGCCGTCCAAGCTTCTCTCCAAACATAGGACCTTTGGGTCCTATACACCGATGACGCATCCAATGCTTCAGGATCCGGACATGGGCTTGTATACGAGGTCCCTACCAGCGAAGTAATTTGCCAGTCCATAAGATGCTCATATATGACTAACAACAAGGCCGAGTATGAGGCCGTAATTACAGGATTGAGGCTGACACTCAAGTATGGGGCAAAGCGGTTTAAACTTAGCAGTGATTCCCAGCTCATAGTAAACCAAGTCACGAGGTCTTTTCAAATCAAAGAACAAAGGTTGCAAAAATATAAGACCGAGATCTGTATGCTGCTGCCCGAGTTTGACGAATGCCAGCTTAACTAGATCATGTGTGCGCAGAATGCCTAAGCAGGTGGCCTCGCCAAATTAGCCGCAGCTACCAAAAGCATCACGACCGAGGATAAAAGTGTAGTCCACCTCCTCAACTCATCGTTAGACCAAATGGAGGTAAGATCTGTAAGCTTAACTTGGGATTGGCGCAATCGTATTATCGCCTATTTTCAGGATGACGCACTCCCAAACGACAAAAAGAACTAAGAATGCAAGCAGCCAGATACAATCTCCTCCATAGCGACCTGTATATGAGGACACACGGCGGTCCTCTGGCAAAATATTTGGGCCCAAACCAAACCCAACGCGTCCTCAAAAAAATCCATGAAGGCCATTGCGGTGCTCATTCCGACAATCGAAAACTCATTAGGTGTCTCATACGGGCATGATACTATTGGCTCACCATGAAAAGGGATGCTTCATAATTCGTGAAGAAATGCGACCAATGTCAGAAATACGCCCCAATAATTCACCAAGCACGCGAACATCTCCACTCATTCACCTCTCCGTGGTCGTTTATCAAGTGGGGAATGAACATCGTGGGGCCCCTCCCAACAGAGCGAGGTAATGTACGATTCCTTTCGTTTTTAACTGATTATTTCTCTAAATAGGAGGAAGTAGAAGCGTTTGCCCTAATATGCAAACAAGTGGTAATCACCTTTATATAGAGAAACATCATCTGCCGATTCAGCCTACCCAAAGAGATCAGCTGCAACAACGGATCCCAATTCACGGGAAAGAAAACCGTATAATTTTTTGAGAAATGGCATATTAAGAGGATACTTTTAACCCCGTATCACCCGGTGAGTAACAGACGGGCAGAATCCTCCAACAAGTCCATATTGAACATCATGAAGAAAAAGCTTGAAGACGCCAAAGGACTGTGGCCGGAGATACTCCCAAAAGTATTATGGGCATATAGAATTACTCTGAAGACCAACATAGGAGAGACACCCTACTCTTTGATCTATGGGATTAAATCAATCATACTAGTCGAAGTCGGAGAACCCAACCTAAGGTATTCCCGCAAAAGCGGTACTGGTAATGATGAGAGTAGAAGGCAGGAACTCGATAAAATCGATGAATGAAGAGATATGGCATACATAAGGATGGTTGCCCAGAAGAAGCAAGTAGAATGTTATTACAACAAGAAAGCAAATGTCCGGCCGCTCAAAGTCGGGGACTACGTACTTAAAACTAAAACTCAAGCGAGCAAAGACCCACGGGAAGGCAAACTGGGAACAAATTGGGACGGGCCGTACAAAATTACAGCCAAAGCAAACAAGGGTTCGTTCCAATTAGATACAATGGATGGAAAGCATTACCGAACAATTGGAACATCAGCCACCTCAAATACTTCAACTTCTAAAAGGAAGAAGTGTCTCTAAGTCGTACTCTTTTTTTCTCACTTGAGTTTTGTCCCATTAGGGTTTTCTCAAGGAGGTTTTTATCGAGGCGATAAAGGGGACACTTCAAGTCGAAGTATGCGAGGGAGGGACTGGTTTTCTCTTTCATTGTCCGACTCCTCAATACTCTCCAAGTCAAGCAATGAAGGGACTAGATAGACTGGGACTGGGACTGGAACTGGAACGTCAGCCAATGCCCAAAATTTGTAACGTTTCTACAATCATGTAATCAGAGCAACAACGTCAAAGTAATAAGAAACTTACGTTTATCAGAAACATCTATCGGCCCTTGACCGCGATTAACAAAAGGTTAAGTTCGACCCCGCTCGAGAAACATTATCGGCCCTCGACCACGATTAATAAAAGGTTAAGTTCGACTCCACTTGAATAACACCTATCATCCCTCGGCCGTGATTAACAAAAGGAAAAGTTTGACCGAGCTCGAACAACACCAATCGGCCTTCGATCGCACATTAATAAAAGGTTAAGGTCGATCTTGCTCGAGCAATACCTATCGGCCCTCGGTCGCACCCTAACGAAGGTTAGAATTCGACCAAGTTCGAACAACACCTACTGACCCTTGACTACAATTTAAAGAGGGTAAAATTCGACCAAGTTCGTATGACACCTATCGGTCCTCTGCCGCACTATAATGAAGGTTAGAATTCGACCAAGTTCGAACAACACCTAGCAGCCCTCAGTCGCAATTTAAAGAGGTTACAATTCGACCAAGTTCGAATGACACCTATCGGCCCTCGACCACGTTTCAATAAAAGGTTAAACTTAACCAAACAAGAAGCTAAGTCCGACCAAGTTCAAACCTAACCGATCGGTTCGCATACATACTCGACCTATATGAGCAAAGGGGTAATTCGGCCCATAATTATTCAACCCAAAGACTTTGATAATTATAAGAACGACGGTAAAAGTATGAAGGAGCAAAACACGCAAGTACAGGAACAAACCACAACAAATAAGAAAGATGCAAATGAAAGCAAAAACCTACTTTGATATTTATTGACAAAGGTTTCTTACAAAGGCTCTTGAAGATGCCAGCAAAATACACAAAAATTATTATAGAAACAAACTACTGCTAGCCATCGCCATCACGATCCACGACATCCTCACCGGCCCGATCTTCATTTCCTCCTCCTTCCTCGCCCGGAGGGTAAATAGAATCATACCAGCCCTCACCCTCAAGGCGATCTACAACATCCTACAGCAACCCGAGCCTTGACTCAAGCATCCTCAAAGTCTGCGGCAGGGACAGAGACCGCCACATGCAACTCACGAAGCACATCCAATAGGGCCTCAGTGTGAATCCACTCTTAGTACATCTCAAAGGAACGTTGAGGAAGCCAAAAGCCGTAGATGATGAATGCAGTGCAAGTAGTTTGGCCTTCTCGGCCTCTAGAGTGACAACTTGATCATAAAGATTAGAGGTCTCTTTCTCCAACTCCCCAATCCTTTCATCGTGTCGTTACTCTTTAGCCCTCACTGTCGATAAATCATTTTCTCGCTCTGAACAAAGAGTTTGGTTCACCACTTCAAGGAACTCCACCCTCATCTAAGCCTCCGACCGAGCAGATTCCTCCTTATCGATCTCTTCATGTTTCTTAGCAACCTCGCCGCTAAGAGCCTCCGCCCTAAACTGACACTCTTCGAGTTGGCCTCACAGCAAGACCACTTGGGATTAAAGATCTCTACATTAGGCCTCTACGCCCTTGCTAAGCTCAAGCTCCTCATCTTTTCTTCTCAGCGTCCCTTCAAGGACGCTGCATTTCTCCACAACCCGCATCAATTCCTCTTCCCTCTTTTTTAAGTCCTCCCTCAGGACCCATACATCACCGCCTTCGCGAAGCTGACATTGGAGCTCCCGATACTTCCTAAGGCACGTTGTTTACTTGTCTTTCAGTTTCACATAAATGTCTTTATGTCTCTTCTCCCGATGAGCACTCTTGATCTCTAGAATAACCATCTACAAAATAAAGAAAGGGAATTAGAACTTACAAAAGAAACCAAAGCATAAGGAAAAGAACAAACGATAGTCATACTTACTCGGAGAGCAAGACCAGAAATGTTGTTCAACAAAGTGTTGTCGCTTAGTGTCTCGAGGGTCGTGTCCTCAACCTGGAACAAAGAGAACCGAAGGCAGGGACTATGTCCTCGGTATTTACAAGAAGGTTACGATCCATTGGGATCGTAATAGTTTTGGAGCCCCATTCTAACCTCACCTCGATTTGAGTATGTCCCTCGTCGATCATCCTCAACTCGTCCAGATCCATGTCGGAGTTAGACCCGACGTTCTCTTCAGCAACTACTTTTTCTATGCCATCAGCAGAAGAAGGGACATTCGTTGCGGCCTTAGAAGATAAGGCCTCCTCTCACCTCGGAAGTGCGAGTCCGTCGTCATGCGTCCCGTCCTCGACCGTCTCCTCCGCGGGATGCATCGTTGCATTCATGTTTATCTCCTCCACGTGTGGAACCTCCGAGCCTACACCGGCATTCTCTCCAACATACACTATGGCCGTCTCTCGAAGAACAAAGTTACCTTCTTCCAAGTCGACGGCTATTGGCCTTTCTCCTCCCGCATCTATGGCTCTCCTCTTAAGAGGCATTAGACTAACTTCCTCAGGAGCGACACCATCATCCTCATCAATCAGCAAAAGGAGTTGAGGAGCAGAAGCAGAGGATGGAATGGGGGCAGGCTCTTGGACTGCGGCGGTCGAGGAAGGGCCGGCACAGAAGCGGCGGTAGTCGCAATGGGGGAAAAAGCCGAAGGGGCATCAAATTTCATTCAAAAAGATGGCACCGGAAAGAAACAAACATCAAAGTCAGCAAAATGCGTCGGCATACAATGAAAAATAGAGCGATAACGAGCAAATAAGGAAAGTTACCGGTCGAAGGAAGAGCCAGTCTGAACTTCTTGTTGAAGCTCATCCAGTGACGTATCCCTACGACGTAGGGGAGGATTTGCTCGACCCAGTCAGAAATGCGTATGACTAAAATGAGAGACTAAGTATTGGCTACAAAGAAAGAAAACGTCCTTCAACTAACTCCAAGTAAGTAAAAGAACACGAACAAAACAAATTATAAAACGAGTACTTACGTGTGAAATTCCGAGCCTCTGGAAAGCCATTAGCATTAGTGACCACGTTATTAGTCTTGTCGTAGAAAAACTTGAGACAGAATTGGCTACTGGCCTTATTGTCCATCTTCACCACCAAACACTTGCCTCCACGATGGCGAAGATTCAACATTGTCCTCTTATAAAAGCTAGGGGTGAAGAGGTGAATTAAATGCTGCAACGTCAGCTCGACCCCGACCAGCTCAACAAATTTGGTCAGCATTCGAATGATTTTGTAGACGTACGGCGCAAGCTGAGCAGGGTAGATGCCGCAGTGATGACAGAATTCCTCCACCAAAGGGAGGAGGGGGAACGAATAATCGATGAGGAAATGATAAGCGTATAAAGCGTAGTATCCAGGGCGGTGAACCTGTATCACATCCCCACCAACCGATATCAGTTCGACATGGTTTGGAAGGCCAAATTTGGCCTTGAGTTCCGCCAATTCTTTAGGCGTCATCATCGATTGAAAGAACCCAGGCACGACATTAGGTACTTTGGTGAGGTCGGACCTAGCGTTAGGATTGTGGGGGATTATTTTCTCCAATGACGGGAATGCTTCATCATCAACAATGACAGAAGCACCCTCCCCATAAGGGGGAAACATAACTACTAAAGGAGGAATACGGCTCCCTTCACCAGCGTTTAATGGTAAGTCAGACATCGTGTAAAGTAGTAAAGAAGAATAACGAGCGGGAAAGAATGGAGATTGAGTAAGGCAACAGAGTGAGGAAGGAAGTTTAGAGAAGAAAATGGCAAGAAGGATGATGCTCTAGAAAGTTAGGAGAAGCAAACTTCAAATTCAAGTCCAAAAACATCAATTCATAAATATCGTGGCACTAAACACAAAAACGGCTCGTCATAATTTGCACCGAAATTGAAACTGTAGATCCAATCAAGGGTCACGCGTGAATCGAGGCAACACATCAAAAATATGCATCATAATGACGCTTGATGTCATGGCGTCATTCTTTTCCTTGGACATGATAACTCCAACAAATTGCCTGGGAAACTTGTGGTATTTGAATTTTGCGGCCCATAGAGGGCCACGTGTCCTGCTCGGCATGACGATTACGACTCTTGTAGCTTACTCGATAAGTTTGACCAAAAGCGACATTATCCGCTCATTGAGCTCACCTGCGAGGACGACCTCAATAAGCGGAGGGACTAACTGTATGGGCCAATGATTAATTCATGTTAGCATTAAGGAGGCAATCACATGCTGCCATGTGTCACCAATATGACTCCCATGAAGGCCTACCCAAGGTCGAAGCGACTCTAGAAGTAATGAAGGTTGCAGTCGAAGAGTCAAGGATCAATGTCGAGGAGTCATCAAAGATCATGGTCGAGGTCGAGCACCTTTGACAGAGTTATAACGGCTAATTTCAAGATAGGACACTAAAGAGAATATTCTAGTGGATATTCTCCGCACCTGTACTATTAGGGTTTCTAGGAATACGCTCCTTATAAATAGAAAGAGACACAATGTGAGGGGACATGAGATATTCATTTGCAAAACACATTGACTTTATAGAGAGAATCTTGTCATATTACAAGCATACAAAAATAACCTTTTTACTAAGATTCTTGTCTAGCATTTCCACTGGATCCAAGAACAACCTAAGTGTTCATAGTTTTATCAATCATTCATCATTTTCAGAGAGAATATCCATAGATCTCACCCCTTTTCGGGTGATTCACACGTTTCTATTTACTTAAATGCCATTTATTGCCACTTGTTACTATTTAATGCCATATTCTATCTTTTTGGATCATTGAACACTGTTATTATTGCTCACATTCATTGCCATCCGGACAAATATACATATTATCTGTCATAAAACCAATAGCTTTGTCTATAGGATATTATAATTAACTAAGATTGACTCGTCTTTATTTAAATCTAATTGGTAGAACCAAAATCTATATTTTTGGTCAAATATTATTATGTGGAGATTGATTAAGAATAAACTTCCCTTTGATGACACCATAGTTAGATTTGGATAGCATATAGAGTCCAGTTGTTGTTACGGTAAGATACCACAAGCTAAAACTATGCTTCGAAGCCAAAGCCGAAGTCGAAGCCGAGCGACGACGGCGACGGCGACGGAAAGAAGCTTGCCTTCTTATTAACTCTTTATGATCTAGAAGAAGTGTAATTGTATATATACTCATCAAAACTCTTTTCCTGTTCGAATATGGGACAATGTTCCTTTATAAAGAAAGAAATTCTATTTTTTTAATTTTTTCCCTCCATTTCCCATTCACTCTATTTAAGCCATTATAAACTTAAACCCAAAAACTGTTATCCTCAAGTGTGACTCAATGTTGATAATACAAATAATACAAGGAAAAGCAAAGACGCCATCGCAATTGCTATCAATCATCAATGAAATTAATAAAATCATTTTACAAGGTAACATTTCTATTAATCATTGCTTTAGAGAAGGGAATCAAGTGGCAGATGTGCTCGTAAATGTCACGCCCCAAACTCGGGGAGCGCGACCGGCGCTCAATCGAGAGAACCCGGCCGAGCAAGCCTGTTAGATTTTCTTCTACCCAAACTCATCCATGAATAAAGAGAAAATGTACTCCATTAATCAAACACTGAAAATATTTTATTAACAACTTCCTTTTCATTCCCATTAGCAGCTTCATTCATAATTTCCAAAATATTACGAGTTTATAGAATTAATTAAAAATATGATTTCCAAATACCAACATTTCTAGTTCAAATCCCCAACATTAACCACAACCCACAACCTGTCTACGGAACCTCTAAGTACAACAGAAGAGTAATATGAAAATGCCAGCAACAAGGCCCCGGCTATATCTCAAAATACAGTACATGAGAATCAAAAGATACATGACCCCGAAATGAAGTGGGGCTCACCAAATTAGCTGAAAAGAGTGTACTGCTATCACTGATCAATACCGCCTGCTGTAGAACCACCTGCATCCATTAAAGATGCAACGCCCCCGGCAAAAGGGACGTTAGTACTGTCGAATAGCACTAGTATGTATAGCTAAACGTCCTCTTCCAAAATAGAATACCCATATAAGAAAAGGCAACTCATAAATACACCAAGTCACCATCCACAATATCCAAATGTTCAGTTAAAAATATAATAATTTTCAAAATATAAACTTCATATATAATTTTTTGTTGGGAGATCGTTAGCACCGATATACCACCGTCTTTGTTAGCACGAAGTCTGATCACGCCCGATCGGCTAGGCCATCTCCCCACGAACAATGTGGTTTGACATGTGATGCGAAAGAAAGTTGTTACCAAGAGTAGTACCACCATATGCGCAATATGACGTCTGATCTCCACCCGATCAACTAGGCCGCCTTCCCATATATGCCGTGTGGGTTGACATTTCCAATCCACAAAGGTTCCAGTTTCATCCCAATTAAGGGGAATAATATCACAATTTCCCAAAGGTTCCAATTTCATCCCAAATAAGAGGAATAATCCCAATCCACCCCTACACCGACACGTGTAGTTTTAGGTGTGGGCCTTATGACCCACCCTTCCTCGATTTTGTTAATGATGCTCCCAAAAATATTTTTGATTTGATTTGCACACAGAGGTAACATAAATACAATTGTACTCACATCAACATCTTTCACATTGTATAAGTTCTCATTAGTATTTCCTGTCATTCACAACGACAATATTTTCTTGGCTCATTTGGCCATTCACAAGATTCTTTATTCCTGGCACAATGGCCGTATTTCATATTCCACACTTTTACCTCTTTCAATATCAAAGATCACCATCAAATATCAACATATAGAAGATTTCAAAAATCATATACTTCAAATCCATTTGAAATGAGAACTTCAAACACAAATGGTTTCCTCCCAAAGAATGAGGCATACCAACCAATAATAGAAACACACATGAAAAATCAAAAACAATCAATACACCATTTATTCTTGCAATACTCTTCCCCAAAAATGACAATGTACAATTTCAATACATGAGTATATAGAACTCGAATCACACTGGATATATTTATAAAGCAATCATTAGTTAAAGTAGCCACTAATGGGCATGAATTGAGACAAAAGCTCTTAGGCAAATTCTATTTTCCAAATCACTTTTAAAACAGTTGAGTCGAGGCTCATTTCACATTCTTTATCGCATTCTCTCAAATCATTTGCACTACTATCCACAATCATAACTTAAATTCTTGGCACGTTGGCCACACACTATATCCCTAATTCAATTATTTTGTTTTCGACCACCTTTATAGGTTATCAATAGTAAGGCATTTCCAATCAAGACTTTAGCTACACATATGAGCAATTAAGAGTCTTAAGAATATTGAGATTTCCTCACACGATTTGGCATACTAGCTTTCATTTGAAACACGATTCAAAGCCATAACATTTTAATACGTAACCCATACTTTGAAACTCACGGGAACATTATTGAATTCGATTCTAAGAGAGAAAGTTTAGCCAACATACCTTGATGGATCTCTTTAGCGATATTAAAACCACCAACTACTCTTACAACTTCAATCTAAATCAACATAATTCAATTGGACCAATATTAGTAAATATTTCCAGGTTTTTGGTCATTTTGGTATTTTATCAAACACCTAGAGTGCATAGCATTCAACTACTTCTAGTAATGGTGTTTGTTCCTCCAACAATACCTCCTTACCACCAACAAGAGATACTACAATATCCTTTGTCCACTAACTACCTTCTTAGCACCATTATAATCATCAATGAACTCACATCTACTAAAGTTTGCTAATTAACTCATTACTAAATCACTACCACACCCAATAATCTAGTTTAAGTATTTATGGCTTCCAATCACTATCTCATAAGTGCTAGTACTTATTCCTTTCTCATTTATTCACTAACAATCCATGCATGTAGGTTTAAGGGTGAAAGATTACCACTTGTAGACCAAATCTTGAAAGTCAACTTTTGGGGTGTTACTTGAGATTTTGAAGAAATTCTATGGAATCCAATACAAAACCTTGTTGTAACTAGTGATTGAGAAGTGAAATCATCCTAAAAACACACTCAAGAAATGACTTAGTCACTCTCTCTACCCGTCCTTGGGGTTATTTAATGGGCTCCTACGTGCGCGGTCGCGCACCTGGGCAAGTGGCTGCGCACCTGAGGCAGAAACTCTCAAATATGCGCGGCCGCGCATATGACACAGGTCCAGTAAAATGGCCATAACTTTCTCTATACATATCCAAATGATGAGCGGTTTGATGCGTTGGAAACTAGACGCAAAGGGCTTTAATGTTATAGGTAGATAACCACCTAAGTCATTATATGGGTGGATTTATATTAATTTGAAGTAGGGTGTTGTGCCAATTGAAACATCCTTTCCACCTAATGTGTCCAACTTGTTCCACACAAGTTCTTGCCATTCCCAAAACTCCTTAGTATGTTCCAACACACCTTAAACATACATTATCAATTCAACATGATGTGGCTCTATCCCATAGGTCTCCTTTAATACTCAAATACGTTATTCCCAAATACCATTGGCACATTTTAAAATCTTAAATCATTAGAAAAGTTTTTACAGAGCCTTATAGTAAAGTTGGATGCTAATGGGAATGGCATGTTTATTTTTTATCCTGGAGACCTTCCTAAAGAAAATTTTCGGATGTTTTAGGCTGGATACATGGCAGTTACCTACTATCAGACATAGAGTTGTGAAGAACTCTTCCCATGAGCCTATTGGAAGTTTTAACGACCCGACCGGTTATTTTGAGCATTTGTATTTCTCTCGGTAGTTTGAGGGCATGAGTATCTTTGTATTATATATTATGACTTGTATGAATCATCAGTTTTGGTTTTGAGGTTATTCAGAATCGATTTGATAGAATGAATTTCATTGTTGAAGCTTTAACTTGGAAGAGTTGACTAAGTTTGACTTTTATGAATTTGACCCCGGAATGGACTTTTGATGGTTCCGTTAGGTTCGGATGGTGATTTTGAACTCGGGAGTACGCCTGGATTTGCATTTGAATATTTCTAGAAGGATTCGACACTAATTGACGAAAGTAAAAAATTTAAAGGTTTGGAAAGTTTACAAGTTTGACCGGGAGTTGACTTTGATGGTATCGGATTCGCATTGTGGTTCCGGGAATTAGAAAAACTTTTTTATGTCATTTAGGACTTGTATGCAAAATTTGAGTTCATTCCGAGTTGATTTCATACGTTTCAGCATGAGTTTTGGAAGTTGTATGCGTATGAGCGGATGGTGGCTCGCATTTGCGATATCACAGAAGCGAATATTTTGTCCGCAGGTGCGAGGGTTGAGTTCTTAGCTGGGTAGCAGATGTACTGTCGCAGAATTCACGCCACAGAACCGGCTAATTTGTTCGCAAAAGCGAAGATGCCTGGATAGAAACTATATATCGAGGGCTTGGCTATTTTATTCACATTTTGAGTTGGGGGAGCTCGGATTGGAGCTATTTTGGAGGCAAACTTCATCAAAAGGATTGGGGTAAGTGTTCTATATTTGGTTTTGATTATATTTTGTGAATCTATCTTCGTTTTTGGTAATTGGATTATGAATTTTAAAGAGATAGTTGGGGGGGTTTTGTCTAAAGTTTCATAAAGTGAATTTTTGAGTTTTGAACATCGATTTGGAGTCGGATTTGAGTGAAACTACTATGGTTAGACTTGTAATTGAATGGGTTGTCGGATTTTATAAGTTTTGTCTGGTTCCGAGGTATGAGCCTGGGTTTGACCTTTTGGTTGACTTTGTGCTTTTGAGTAAAGACTTGACCCTTATCATTTGGAATTATTTCCTTAGGCTTTATTTGATGTATTTGAGTTATTTTTGGCTAGTTTCGAGCCGTTCGGAGGTCGGTACGCGCAGGATGGCATTTTTGGAGCATCGTTTGGCTTACTTGGTATTGGATTTGGCTTGTTCGAGGTAAGTAACACTTCTAAACTTGGTGCTGAGGGTATGAAACCCCGAATTTCATGTTATGTGATTGATGTTGAGGTGGCATGCATGCTAGGTGACGGGCGTGTGGGCGTGCACCATAGTAATTGTGATGTAGTCGATTCCATGGAACTGTGTAACTATCTTATCTGAACATTTTTGTTGTACTCTATGTGTTAGAGCATTTGAGTTGTGATTTATACTAAAAATCATGCTTAGGCTATATGCTGGTATTATTGGGATCTACAGTGGTCGTTCTTTGCTGTTGAGTTATTTACTTAAGTGTAGTAACGTGCTTAGTTACATTCATCATTACATATCATATCTCAGTCTCTATTATTGTATATTGTCACATCTTGTATCATTAATTTGGGCTGCTTAGCATGAGTGTTGTGAGCCTGAGAGACTGGAGAGATTGATGATAGAGTGAGGTCAAGGGTTTGTTATGAGTGATATTTATGGGATCGGGCTGCACGCGACATCATGCTTTATTGATTCATGCCAGGATTTGGCTCATTACAGCGCTTGGGATGGATCGGCCCCTCCGGAGTCTGCACAACCATAGTGTGCGCAATTGCTAGCAATTATTTACATTTGGGGTGGATCTGCCCTGGATTTATTATGTTTGGGCTGGATCTGCCATGTTCAGGACAAAGTGACTGAGTGTGCTGAGTATCGAGGATGGTGAGTGAGAGTACTAGACAGAGAGATTGAGTACCCTGAGAGTGTGGGTACATGAGTTCATCACTGAGATGCATTATATTTGACATGCGTACTTGAGATACATGCATAGAGATGCATTACCCCATACTACCCGGTTTTGGTGACATTCATGATATCACCTGCATATTGACATGTAGGCATAGAGATGTACTTTTCTCATGCTATCTGAAAAAAATGAAACCTCTTATTTATTGTTGAAAGGTTTTTGGGAAAAATACAGTTTTCACACTTACTCATATATTTTTGGGGTTTTCGGTGAAAGAATTGGGATTTACTGTTATACTTGAAAAGCATGCCTATTTTCCATAACTGTGAACGAGTAGAGTTATTTCTTGTACCATATTTATTATATTGTTATGAACTGTTGCTGGTTATTGTAGTTGGACTCTGACCCTTGTCCCAGCTCGTCACTACTTTCAACCTAAGGTTAGGTTTGTTACTTATTGAGTACATGGGGTCGTTTATACTACCAGTCCTTTGGAAATTCTTTGTATAAAAGCAGTTGTATTATCTTTTCTTCTCTTAATAATTCTCATTAAATTGGATAGTCAGTTATTGGCTTACCTAGCGGGTTGGGTTAGGTGCCATCACGACTAGTTAGATTTTGGGTCGTGACAAGTTGGTATCAGAGCTCTAGGTTTATAGGTTCTACAAGTCATGTGCAAGTGCTTAGTAGAGTCTTGCGGATCGGTATGATGACGTCCATACCTATCTTCGAGAGGCTACATGGCATTGAGGATAAATCTCCCATCTTTCTTTCTTTATCGTGCGACATTGATTCTGATTGAAGCGTAACTATTTGAATTCCTTCCACACATTCATATGCACATGTGAGTGCTCGGTATCAGCTGTACTTGATGGCTTGTGAATCCATGAATGAGGTGCGAGATGTAATTTTTATGTGCTGATGATGGACCGGGTTTTGACTGTAGCTTGAGCACGGGAATTTCGATTGTGTGAGCACGTGCTTTTGGACTTATAAGTCTGGTAGTGTCCCTATTAGTCGAATTGATGGCTCGAGTAGTGGCTGGATGGCTATACGATAAGTATGATGTGATTGCGGGATGTGTTCAAACAGATTGAATGTGACGAGAAGAGTTGCTTGAGATGTAAAAACGACTATTGGGTGCTTGAATTCTGTCTTGATGTGATGTAGAGTCTCGAGTTATGAGTGTATTGAAGGATCTTTTCATGTTGTGTAATTGTGGAACGAAGTAGATTTTCATGTCTTGTTGATGGGTTCAGACTTCGGAAGATTAAGTGATGGTGTAGTAGTTGTGGCTGTGAAAGGGTATAGAGAAATGTCAGTTTGAGGCTAAGTAGGTGTGTTATAACTTGCGGGGTAATCTACGGATGTGTGATCCTTATGAGGTTGTATGGAGGCTTTCTTTTCTACCAATGGGTTATAGTTGTGAGATTTGAGTTTGGATCGGTTTTAATAGTTGACCTGACCGTCACGAGGATGAATGCGAGATTTGCAGATGATTTGAGGTATTAGATGGTTTGTGTTACATAAGCTTATGAAAGATTGAGTTGAATTTTGGTGCGGGATTATGACAGTAATAAAGTAGCTTTCTTTCTTCCATTCCACTCCTGCTCCAATTCCAATTGCATAAATAGAGCAATGGGCATTGTGAGTTATCGAGTATTTTGAACTATGGCTTCGAGCCAAATGGGGGAGTCTACTATCGACGATTTAATTACATAGTTATGTGTTGTGTTGGTTTCGGTTTGAGGTATACTATGAATCAGTTATGGCTTGCAGAGGCTGGTTTTGAGGATGACTTAAGCAAAGAAATTTCTAGATACGGGTTATATTACACTTTATAGGTATATGGAAATCATGGAATGATTTGAGTTGTTATTCGTGACGGATGTAGTGCGCATGGTGTAGAAATTTGCTCGATTGCGCTAAGGCGGGGTTACTTCTTTGGGGTGTGGTCATCCTAATTGAGCATAGGTCGTGTGGCCCGTTAGGCGATGCAGTTGAGATTTGAGCAGAGTGGATGACTCTCGAGGAGGTTCTAAATTTAATTTTCATATGTTGCATTTGAGGATTTTCTGGACCTATATATAGGTAATATCTGACATTTGCGTTGGTTGGTGCCGGGACTCGCGATATCTCTATAACATTATGGATTCTACATTTTAGTATCAGGAAGTTGAAGGAAACAGTTTTGGATTCACAGAATGTCTCTTCAGAGTGAGCTTCTCGGTTGTAGTACTTTTGGAGTGCTTAAGAGGGAATGCAGTGGCTTATGGGCCTTAGGGCGGTGTGGTCATATGCTAGAATCTTTTGTGGTGAGTTGTGGGTAAGTATCGTGGTGGTTTGGCAAGGAGAAGTGTCAACGTGAGGGTAATTCAGAAGGAGCTCGGAGAAATATGGCAACTAGATAGTAGGTTGGATCAATATGGTAATGGTATGCTCGGTTCTTTTAGTTCTCATAATGTGGTGAGTCTCCACAGGTGTTTTGTAGCAGTACTCTTGGGTTGGCAACTCGCGTGGCTAAGTTGAGTTAGAGAGATTCAGTTCCGATGGCTTGATTGTGTGCAAATGGATTTCAAAGTGCTCTTTAGGATTTCTACCACGGTTCGAGGTGTATATTTCCTACGGGCGTGAGGACCATGTTACGTATTGTGATTTTCTCCTCGATGAGATCAAATGGAAGGTTCCTGGCTAATCGATTATGTAGTTTACTTGTAACTCGGAGTTGATTATGAGATTCTCGTACTTTTCCTATGATGACATGATGGATGTGGTGTGTTGTGTGTGATTGAGATTTGCATGTGCAAGATCTTGAGTCAGTTTTGAAGGGAAGATCATATATTCTTAGATAGTATGAACGGTTTTCGATGTTTAGATGAATGCTATAACTACTTGGTATTACCTGAAAAGGGTGCGCATATTAGAAGGCGCACTGAGTTTTGACTTACGGACGCTTCATTGGTATTGTGGTACTCGCCTGGTTGATCGACTGTTGATATTCAGATTTTGCTATGTGGTATAGAAGAGTTATCGAAATTTCTCATGGGATGATCGTGTATGAGAGATGTGTTAAACATTCGGGCGGTGGAGTTGGGATCAGATATGGTGATTCGTGTGTTCTATGGATTTGGAGACCAAGAGTTCTCAGGAGCAGATTGTTTAGTGGCTGTGGACTATGAAAATGTGGCCAAAGTTAGCCAGAGGATGGTATGTGTTATGGTTAGGTCATTGTGGACTTTCAGTGGGTTATTTATCTATTTTTGGATGACCAGAGTTGATTTTGGGCCCATTGGTAGGCCCAATGAGGACGTGTAATTTACACCGGATCGGATTGGTTGACTCCGTACTGCTATTGTTGAGGGAGGTGCCATCCTGTCAGAGTCGAGCTTATTTCAATTCTGATATGTTCTATGAGCTTATTTGGTTATATGCACACTTGGTGCGGTTCTATTTGGGCCTTATAGCGGAATTTGAGCGAGAGGGGTATTAGGGTGTTGAATGATTGATTGCGCATTGATTATGTTCTTTTCGGAGTATAGTGTTGAGTTATTTGCTTCTCAGTGGTTATGGTCATACACTTTTGGTGACTTAAGGTATTTCATGTGGATCAGCGTTTGGATGGGGTTGCGCATTTCATCGAAGTTATGTTGGGATATGATTATTTGTGTTAGATTTGAGTGTTTTGGTTCTACGGTGTGTTATGGGTTCTTAGCGTTGTATTGTGGTGGTACTTGTTGAGCTTGCAGGACGATTCTCTCATTGGACTCATTTTCTATGTTTGAGTACACTTGAATTGTTGCGTATTTGTGCACAGATTGAACGGTTTGTGGCTTAAGGTTGTATTGGTGTGGCATGTCAGTAGGGCGGTTGTATTTGATAAGATGAGGTCGTCGGACCTAGAGTGGGTGCTATTGGATCTGATTGCGGTATATTTGGAAGGATAATATTAGAAGTCGGCTTAGAAATTGGCTATAGTTCTGGTCGAATGAGGGAAAGTTCCATGACTTGTTAATATGATAAGTGGTTATGCGTTTCTGCGTGTTTCTTTCATCATCAGCAGTGTACAAAGGTCTTAAAATGGGGTTTTGTTCGATATGAGGTTTGTTACCGGTATTGGGTTATTTTGAGTAGCTACAGTGATCGAAAGTTATTGCTATGAGTATTTGAGATATGTGGTATATTATGTGATTGTGTCTTGGGTTATGGTTATGGCTTGGTGCAACTTGTTCAGACTTATATAGTGTGTAGATGCGAGATTCAGGTCTTATAGGAAATTTCGGATGTTGTAAATTAGATTTTAAAGTTTACGGCCTAAAGTCGAAGTGATGATCTTCAGTTATGTTGTGTTGTCGGGCCTATATAGAATAAGATGATGTGGGATCACTCCTGGGTATGTGCATGGTAAGGTTACACGGAGATTTGATGGCTTTGGAACGACTCTCGGCATGTTCGAGGACAAACATATGTTTAAGTGGGGGAGGATGTAACGACCCGACCGGCTGTTTTGAGCATTTGTACTTCGCTCGGTAGTTTGAGGACATGAGTAGCTACATATGATGTATTATGACTTGTGTGAATCGTCGGTTTTGATTTTCAGGTTATTCGGAATCAATTTGGAAGAATGAATTTCATTGTTGAAGCTTTAGGTTAGAAGAGTCGACCAAGTTTGACTTTTGTGAATTTGACCCCGGAACGGAGTTTTGATGAATCCGTTAGGTCTAGATGGTGATTTTGAACTCAGGCGTATGCCCGGATTTACATTTAAATATTTCTAGAAGGTTTAGAAAGTTCACAAGTTTGACCAGGAGTTGACTTTGATGGTATCAGATTCTGATTGTGGTTTTGGGAATTGGAATAGCTTCGTTATGTCATTTGGGACTTGTGTACAAAATTTGAGTTCATTCCATGTTGATTTGATACGTTTTAACGCGAGTTTTAGAAGTTGAAAGTTTATTAATTTTGATTTGAGGTGCGATTCTTCGTTTCGATGTTGTTATGCGTGATTTGAGTCCTCGAGTGGGTTCGCGTTATGTAATTGGACTAGATGGTATATTCGGACGGGGTCCTGAATGGCTTGGAAGAGTTTCGGACGAGATTCAGATCGTTTGGATCAATTTTGGCTAAGGCTGCTGGTGGCAGGATTTAGTGTGATCGCACCTGTGGCTGATTTTGCGTAGGTGCGATGGTCGCAGAAGCGACAAATGAGTCACAGAAGTGACAAAGAAGTCGTATAAGCAAGGTGAGAGCTAGGTGAGGAAGATCGCAGAAGTGGAGATTTGGGCGCAGGTGCGGATGCGCAGTTGCGATGGGCTGGAGCGCAGGAGCAAGTCTTGCGCAAGAGCTGATGGTGGCTCGCATCTGCGATGTCGCAGAAGCGGATATTTTGTCCGTAGGTGCGAGGGTTGAGTTTTTAGCTAGTTTCGCATAAGCGGATGTACTGTCGCAAAAGCGACACCGCAAAAGCGGCTAATTTGTTCGCAAAAGCGAAGATGCCTGGGCAGAAGCTATATCTCTAGGGCTTGGCTATTTTATTCACATTTTGAGTTGGAGGAGTTCGGATTTGAGCGATTTAGGAGGCAAATTTCATCATAAGGATTAGGGTAAGTGTTCTATACTCGGTTTTGATTATATTTCGTGAATCTATCTTCATTTTTGATAATTGGATCTGCCCTAGATTTATTATGTTTGGGATGGATTTGCCCTGTTCAGTTCGGAGTGACTGAGTGTGCTGAGTATCGAGCATGGTTAGTGAGAATACGAGACAGATATATTGAGTACCCTGAGAGTGTGAGTACATGAGTTCATCACTGAGATGCATTATATTTGGCATGCGTACTTGAGATACATACATAGAGATGCATTACCTCACGCTACCCGATTTTGGTGACATTCATGATATCACCTGCATATTGACATGTAGGCATAGAGATGTACTTTCCTCATGCTATCTGGAAAAAATAAAACTTCTTATTTATTGTTGAAAGGTTTTTGGGAAAAATACTATTTTTAAACTTACTCATATTTTTGAGATTTTCGGTGAAAGAATTGGGATTTAGTGTTATACTTGAAAAGCATGCCTATTTTCCGTAACTGTGAACGAGCTGAGTTATTTCTTGTACCATCTTTATTATATTGTTATGAACTGTTGCTGGTTATTGGAGTTGGACTCTGACCCTTGTCCCAGCTCATCACTACTTTCAACCTAAGTTTAGGTTTGTTACTTATTGAGTACATGAGGTCGGTTGTACTCATACTACACTTCTGCACCTTACGTGCAGATGTTGCTGCGTACAGCGGAAGCTGGATTTGAAGATGTACCTGCGTTCCAGTTATGACTATCACTTGTCCTTGGTAGCATTAGATTCGAATTCTATTCATTTATATTTCAAACAGATAAAGTACTTATTTCAATTCAGTTTTGTAAAAATCTAAATCTTAGTAGCTCATGATTTGTACTACTAGTCCTTAAGAAATTCATTGTATAAAAGCAGTTGTATTATCTTTTCCTCTCTTAATAAATCTCATTAAATTGGATAGTTGGTTATTGGCTTACATAGCGGGTTGGGTTAGGTGCCATCACGACTAATTGAATTTTGGATCGTGAGAGAAGTTGATATGCAACAACTATATATATATGTATAGTTTGTAAGTTGTAGAAAAAGAGTACATTGTAAAGAGCTTAACTGTTTTTTTTTGGTCATTCAAATGGGCATGTCCATTCTCCCTAAACGGAGTATTGTGCAAAAGCACAAAGTCAACTTTTTTGCTATTATTTTCTCTTATTATATATACTAGATGGTGGGTCCCGTGCTATGCAACCCGACATTGATAGGAATTCTTAGAAATACAATTTAGTAGAGCAAACGACTTTTAAAGTTGGGCAGAGCAAATTAGAAAACATAGCACTGACTTGAAGGTTAGTGAAATACAAACGAACCTGTTAAATTTTAATTTTTAAACATTAGATTCATGTAGATAAAAAGATCATATATTAAGGGAGTAGCCACTTTAATAAATTTAAATACAACTCACATCTACAATTTACAGAGTTTTCAAACCTGCACAAATGACATGTGAAATTTCAAATCTTTCATCATTGAACAAACATATGCTATCCAAGATTTCCATATATACATGCATATAGAGCTCCTCATTGGTTCAAAATAGATGCAAAAGTAAAGCATGGATACCTCCGAGGACATCAGAACAAGAAATCTCAAGTATATTTGGTGAAACGAAATGATGTAAAATTTTACTTACTTTGAAAGAATTCATGGCAGCTGGAAGCAGGAGTTATATATGTATAACAATGTGACTATTCCCATCTTAATCCGATATCTAGGAGTGTAAAAGTTTGAACTCCATCAGTAACGTTTCTAGAATGAATCCTCACTCAAAAAATAAGGTAAATCACTAGTGAAGCAGTATATACCAATGTTTTAAAAGGCGTTTTCGGGGCGAGGTGCACCAAAAACGCCCCGGGGCGATGGTGTGGGGCGAAAATCTCAAGAGGTGTACGCCCAGCAATTCGGGGTGTATGCCCGGGCATTCGGGGCGCGTTTTTTTAGTGAGCCGTAAGCCCCAGAGATTTTTTTAAATTAAAATAAAATTTGTTGAATAAGTCCTTCATATAATACCCAAATTCTCAAAATTCAGCTTGGTAATTACTCAAAAGTTTTAAAAAGGAACTGAAATGTATTAAATTTTAAAGTCAAGACCTTTTTTATTGATTGAAGCCCCAATTCATGGTCTTTCCCATTTTTTTATCTTGTCTGCTAGTGAGCTAATATCTCCCAAAAGCAACGAATATTAATTTTTTTTTTACAAATACAAAGAGAACTTCATTCTCCTTCATAGCAGCAAGTTCAAAATTCAATTTGCAAGTTAGTCATCCTTTTTGTTCCTCCATGTTACTTGAGCTTCTAAGTAGCGTATAATAGATTGTTTTGACTAGTTTTTTGTGGGGATGAAGCACATCTATATATATATATATATTTCAAATATTTATAATTTTCTTCATTTTTATGCAATTTTACATGTTTATAAATATTTATTGTAATTATATTATTTTATAAAATATTAAAAATTAAATACCTATGGGGCTTACGCCCCGAAGCTCGGGGCTTACGTTTCGCTGAAACATATGTAAAACGCCTCGCCTCACGCTCACGCCTTTTAAAACACTGATATATACATTGCATATTGCCAACTAAGCTAGTAACTTGTCTCTAAGTTGTCTTTCTCCTATCACTATTCCAAAGCATATCTAAAGAAAATCAAAATTCATCCGACGCCTAAAGTAATTACACGCACTCACATGATTTTATTTTTGAGGTGATATTTTTGCCTTTTCAATGTACTTATAAAATTAATTTCAAATTATAAAGATTATTCCACTTCATTAGATTGAACCCTTGACGCATGGACCCGTGAATTACCCATTTACCAACATAGATGATAATCTTCAAAGTCAGACCTCTTATTTCCCCTTTACTCAGATGATTTTCTCATTTATAGGACCACTCGACACCAACACCTAGCTACTGTAGCAAAACTGTAAAGATGCCACAAGAAAAATAATTCAACTACTTCCAGTTCAAAAATAGTTTTCCCAAAGTTTAAAATGAACATCCTAGTTTGATGGGGAAGATGCAATACTGATGGCCAAGAGTCAAAGTTGGGCGTGAATTAAATAGGTCTCATAACAATTTAGCCATGAGAGACTGCATAATAAAAAGAACATGTGGATTTAACAACTATAGTTCTACCTTACAAATTTGAATGGCAGTTTTTCCAGACAAATACCTCAACACTACAATCCAAAAGATACAATTAATTATCTGAGAATCCATAATTCTTTAGCATATTCAGCCATTTTGGTTTGGTTATACATGTTTTCACCTTTTCCATTAGTTTTCTTTCTCTTCTTACATCACTAAATTACTATTTTTCCTATAAAACAAGAACAATAGTGCACAATAAAAAAATCAAGAATTATGGTATGCTTGATATGTCTTTCACTACAAGAAAGCATGGAATTTGCAACAAATTTGTTTGTTGCCATATATTGAATATTGTCGCGAAAAGTACAACTTTTGCCAACAACAGGAAAGTTGTTGCATGCCATTGCAATAAATGCTGATGGGAAAGGTTTTTGCAACAACGCCTTATTGTCTTAACGCAACAAAGAATGTTGTTGCCATTAATTATATTTTGGTCAACAACTAATTTATTTGTGAGACCTGAAGGCTAAGTTCATGATATGAATGGTGGTGGCGGCGACGACAAGATACTAGATGGAAATATAATGCAAACATGATAGTGAACAATATCAACCAAGGAATTTACTTTTACAAGAGTTAGACGAAGTTTTCTTACCATTATGTCATCCATAAGTCTTGAACAACTTGACTCATCTGAACCATTTAAATTAGAAATAATATTGAGAATTCCAGCAGAAACTCCATTCTGTTAAACATAGTAAAACTACATAACTTAATTTGTAGTACAAATCTGTGGGGAGGAATGATACATGAACAAGAAAGAAACAGAGATTGTGTGACAAAAGAAATTTATGTATTCGGTTGTTTTAATATCTTCTTTTCCGTAATCAAAGTATTTTATTTTCTTAGTCTTTTTGTTTAATTCTGCATTTACTGCTGGTGAACCTCAACCTTTACAGAGCTGGGAACCTCTTGGTGCTATGTGCTCTTTATTCTCCCACTCACAGAGCGTGTAGAATCATTCGCCAGAATAATCTTGTTAAGAAATACAGTACCTTTCTGATTTCTTGAGTCCCCTTTACAGAGAATTTGCCTAGAATCTCCTACAGCATTTTCCAATTTAGCCAACCGAATAGACTTCTCAATATCTTCACTTTCATTGGTTGAAGATGGACATAAATTAAGAAGATTGTGAATCTAAAACTCACAAACTTATAACCTTAATTGACTTGTGATAATAATCATTGAATTTTTTTGTGATAAAAGTGAAACTGGTCCACCTGAAAATAATAAAAATATAAAAAGGCAAAAAGCAAAAGCTAGCATCATGGCACACGCATGAAATTTTTTGGCAGCTTGTTGTTTATCCCGTACTCACCAAAACTGACCTCTTTCTTTTTTCCCCTTTACTGAGTTATTCATCATGTAGGCAATACCTCTCATAATCTATTGCTTTATACCACTCGTTTGAAAAACTATTCTATGTAAAAGTAGCAATGCAAATAATAGTGCTAACTTTTGGCACAAGTGCCAGCTTGCAATCATATCCTCATCACATTTTTGCTGATTTCAAGGTCTAATACTGAGTTTTTACACATGGATTTTATATCTGTGTGACGACTTTAACACATAAAGTGATGCTATCACTTTAACTGTTATTTAGTTTGAGCGAAATATTCTTAGGATCAAAAGCAAGTAATTGAAATACCTCATTACTTAGCAAATGGGATGCTAGTGCCATCATGCTCTGTTTCAATAGTTTTTGGTCACGCACCATGGCTTCTCGACTTTTCCGCTCCTCCTCAAGCTGAATCTTTACTTCCTTTAGCTGGCATTCTACACTCTCTCTTTTACGACGTTCTTCTTCCACCTCTTTTTGTTGTGCTTGCAGTTTCTCTTGAATTCCATTCATGGATTTCCTACTTGTTAACTTAACTACTGATCCTTGACCACGGCAATAACTTGATGTTTCTCCAACAAATTTCACAAATGCAGCATTAACAACCAAGTCCAAATCAGTATCCTCTTCAATTTCTTGAATTTGTTCAGCAACATATTCTTTCACCTTATCCTACAAATTTTTTTATACCGGCTCTAACTTTCAATATTTATTTCTATGGACTCACATTCTAGGAATAAGGATAAGAGTTTCGCACGTACATTTAATTCCGCAGAGGCATCATTAATCCAATGTCCGTTCTTCATGTGAGTCAATTCCCAAAATTTCTGCAAGTTTGGCTCTTTTCCGGTGCTTGTATTTCTCTACTAAAACCAATCAAATTATGTTATTAAATAAAAAATAACTAAAATTCATCAAAATAAAGACATATGTTACCTGTTCAAAAGATACCGCCTGGAAGGATTTTCTGCCGCAAATATGATTCATTTCTTGTTTTCCCTTATTGGTTTTGTTAAGCTCACTCATTCTCTATATTAAATTGAATTCGTAAATATATTTCTTGATGAACTATAAGAAGTAGAACAAGAAAATAAATAATTTGCAAAGTTAAATCAATTTAATTTTGGCATATCCTAATTAATTACCTTAAAAGTATCAGAATCGAAATATTCAACCAGGAATCTCCATTCAGCTTCATTAACATCGGGTGGCATGTTCTGCAAGCATTCTTCCTTTGTAGCATATTTCTTGAAATGATCATTGAGCCTACTACGACGATATCTATATAAATTATTAGCTGTTTTAAGGATAGTATCCCGATTGTGTTGTGTGTCTGGAAGTTGGAAGGTATCCTGAATTCAAAAAAAAAAAACTAAAGTGAGCTTACTTAAAATAGAATTTCGATTTTCTGCCAATGAACCAAGGGATGTTCGGAGTCATCTTTTCTAAAGTTGGTTTATCAGTATACTTTATTTGTATACTTATATTGAGAATTTTCTTATGTGTGCTGGACCAGCAAGAAAATTCTAAGGGAACATAGTGAATTACCAGCATATGGGCACAAATCCTATCTTTTGCAATATCAGGAACTTCCTTCCAATTCTTGACATCATGCCTAGCATTATGCATAACTTTAACAGAGAGCTCGGTAACGAAATCATTAGCTCCAGGACCTACTGCTACAGTTCGATCTGGTGGAATAATCACCTTCAACTTTTCATTGTCACTATCTTTGTGTTTCTTTTGGATTGAAAGCCCTGTAGTCTTCCCTCTTCCTTTTCTCTTTTTACCTTTATCTATATATGAAAATACTTAGATGTATAGTAAACATAACATATATAAGCTAGAGATTTTATAGGGCTCGATTTTAACAAATGAATTTACTTACCTGACGATGGATTTGAGATTACATCAGCAGTTCCATCATTATTAGAAACATGCACATCTGTCATCATGATAGGCTGTAACACATATTAAAAGGAATTATATTATTGGAGACTAACTTTATTCGAATTCCCTAAAGCAACATCTTCATTAGTATCTTCTCCTTTTCTTATCATCCATCTTTTTTCACCACATTTAGGGCATTGCTCAAGATTCGCATATTCCTTTCTATATAAAATGCAATTATTAATACATGCATCTATCTTCACATAATCTAGTCCCAAACCTTTAACTATCTTTTGAACTTCATAGATAGAATTCGGGAGTACATTTCCTTTGGGTAAAACATCACTCAATAATTTCAATAAAGAGTCAAATGAGGTATTACTCCAGCCATGTAGACACTTCATTTGAAAAAGATGCATTACAAAAGAGAGTTTGGAGAATCTTTCACAATCAGGATATAGCTTTTGCTCTGCATCTTTTAATAACCTATAGAAAATTTTAGCTTCTGTATTAGGCTCTTCGCAACTAAACTCATTGTTCTCATCAAACTCATGACTATTAGTGGGAATACTATGATACAAGTCATGTAACATTTCAAAAGTGGAAGCATCATCATTTCCTATATCTGAATTTATACTAGCATTTGTTCCATCATCCGAAGATGAATCCAGCTCACCATGATAAATCCACCTATCATATGTTGAATCAATTCCTCGCCTAAGTAAATCTGTCTTCACTTCTTCTCGTGTTTTCCAAAGAACATTATTACACTTAATACATGGACATTGGATTCTTACACCAACATTAGGATTAGAAAATGCAAAGTTTAAAAAATATTCCACAACATTCAAGTATTGAGGTAACGTCCTATTCTTGATGAATATCCAGCTCTTATCCATCATCTAATTACCTACAATAAAATAAAAAAGTAAAACTATATGATTAACCTTCTTTCTATTTTTTATTGTCTATTGTATCAGAAACAAATGATTGAGAAATGCTTAGAAACATAAGGCTTTGAATCTGGGGAGAGTAAGATGTACGCAGTCTTACCCCTACACTGGAAGGATAGAGAGGTTGTTTCCGATAGACCCTCGAGCTAAAGAAAAGATGAAAAGAAGTAATAGCAACAAGTAGAACCCCTCTAATGAATTAGCTTACCAGATTCAACACCACTAACTATTGCAAGATTGTCCAATTTGCAGTCAAAATCTTTCAGTACAATGTCAAACTGAACTTAACCAGAAACAAACTAATAACAAGATATGTTTAATTTAGAAACATTAAGATGCATGCATAAACTTCATATAGCAAAAAGATCAAAATTTTAACCAAAGGAAAAGATTTAGAAAAATATATCAAAAACCACAAAGCATTAATTTGGATACACACTAAGTTGAAACAGAGAATAAAAAGTCCAAAAAAGTCAAGAACCAAAACCAAGAATTAATTAAGAAACCAGAGATCATGAATACAATGACTTGCTTGATTATTTGCATACTTATTAGAGAAAAGAGATCAAATGTGCGGAAATAGGTTTTTTAACAGCACATGTCGGTACAGTCTTAACTGCGATAAGCCCTCTATGAGGTCTGAACTTTGCGTCAGTTGGATTATGTTACTTTGCATCAGTTGGATTATGTTCACTTCAAATAATCAAGAGATGCAACTACTTAGGCTTTCAAAATATATTCTTGGCTTAAAACAAGAACTATTTCTTCTCCTCAGCAGACAGGGAAATGAACCAGAAAATACTACTGCCCCACCAGACTATTAGGTCCCATCATAATAAAATGTTGTAAGTGCTCTCTCAACTAAGGCCTCTCTTTTCCTAATCTTTTAATAATAATCACCACTTTTTAACATTCTTATTTCTTAGCAAGAAAGTTTCTTGCTTACACCTGACTACTTTTCACATTAAGTACCAGTCCTACAGAATCTCAACTAAGAGTTTATAGCTATATGTCACTCTTACAAACACCTCCTTTCACTTTTAGAAAACCTTTTTATCTGCAGGTGTATTGTTAGACTATCACGCCAATATGTTACAATTCCCTATATCCAATATGCCAAACATGTTAAGACTTTCAAAACATATTCTAGGGGTGTCACAATGTCAAAACTCCCACATCTTTAAGCCATATAATTATGATTATTATGAGAGCACATCAACACAAATAGTGTTATGTAGTAATAATACACTTTCTCTGAATACCTTCGGCGCTTATGCATATATATTCAAACTCATCGATTGTCATCAACAAGATGTAATTTACATGGAACATCATTATAAGCCAATTGCTGGATACAATGCTTTTCACTTGGCTTGCTTTCTCCCAACAAACCTAAAAGAGAAACTTTTCACTAAAGAACTAACCTTATACTTAGCAGGAAGAAAAAGGAACTGCTGCTTCAGTTTATCTAGTGTGGAATATTTAGATGCTTCTTCAATCTTAATAGGATTTCTCAAACAATCCCAACAAAAAATATTTTTTATGCAAAGTTTCTTTCTTATAAGGAATTAAAGGAGAAAAGTTATATATAGTATTCTGGAATATCACAATTTAAGATTCCCACCATACCCAACTAAGTACTTCAACAATAAAGGCAATCAAAACGGTATTTTCATAATTCGGTGAAGCAATAATCGGGTAAAGTAATTGAAGATAGAGTTCTTACCGGTTCTTCTCCAATCAGCAGCAATACGATGCAACAAGGAGGACGCAACAGAGAAGGAGCTCGTTCAAGAATAGCTGATAATAAAAACCCTAGGCAGAATGGTTATTAGAGAGTGCACTAAAATTTTGGGAAAAGTTATTAAAGAGCGAAAGTTTGCCGCGTTTCATTTTGGCGGAAAATTAGAATGTTTTAGGCCACAACCCACACACCTTATTGGCATAATAATATGTATACCAACAAATAGAGTTTATTGTTGCCAATTCTGTTTATATTTTAAATTTATTATGTTAAAAATTCTATTTTTTGTAACACCAAAAATTAGTTGTTGCCATTTATTAAACTTCAGCACCAATACCATAGTTGTTGCCAGAACTTAGTGGCCATTTTTAAAAATTTAAAGTTTATTATTTAAACCATAGAATACGACAACATTAACACGTTTGCCAACAATAAAATTTTGTTGCCAAAAAGTCTATGCTACAGCAACAAATTTATCGGGTTGTTCCCATTTATCCATTTTAGCCAATAATATTTCAGTTGTTGCTAAAACGTTGTTGCAAATTCCATACTTTCTTGTAGTATTTGTAAAGTAGTGAGCAACTTGAGTGAAAACTAAGAAAAGCCTTGCCAAACTATAGAATTGCACGACACCAAATCGGTGTCATTCAACAAAGTAATTAAAAATATAACAAGAAAATGCCACAAAATCAAGTTGTCTGACACTATAGTAAAATTTTGCCATTAGTTGCATAAGTAGTTCTGAATCATGCAATAAATTGATGTTAGATATTTTCATTCTTTACTCACATATCACATAGCAGTCCACTATTCCATCCATCTACAGCTCAACTTTTGTGGCTAACTTGACATCACTAGATAAAGCACTTCAGTAACTCTTCACATTAACTTCTTTCAAGAGTTTTAGTTTATTAAGTCAATAACATTAAGAACAAAAAATTCAAATAATTTTCGTTGTACCTTGTACTCATTATGTTTTTCGAATAACATTTTCCATCACTCCCAAACATGAACAATTTCAGTTCCAGGTTCCACTGTATAAACTCAAATTAGGAAAAAGTTACCTAGTTAGACCGGAAGGTGGAGACAAAATGCATAATAATATAGCATAAAATATAGCAATTATTACAATTACAATAATGGTTTTGGCATCTTTTCACATGACCATCTCTTTTCCAACAAAATAATCTTATTTATAGCTGCAGCTTCAACTCACCTGAAATATTAAACATTTGGAGTTAAACAAGTGCATAAGTCCAAGCATATTCTATAGATTAGGATCAATTACTTTAGTTCTGTTATTCCCGTCAATATTCCTGTATTTGTAAATATTAATTCTGCAAAATATAAGTTAACGTAATGAAACAATAATAATAAATTCGAGCCCACTGAATTCACAGTGTTTCCTTAAGGAATTTAATCCCCTCCTAGTACCCAAGGTAATGGATTATTTCCTCCCAGGATAGAACGAATAACACACTGGTGTAGCGGTACTTCAAACCCCAGTGTTTCGGCGAACACAAAGTTCGGTAGCAAATCACACTTACAGTTGCTTTGTTTGAAGTTAAAAACAATGCAGAACGAAGGAGTATATACTCAGAAAAACGTATGGAAGTTCTGAGAGGAAGGAGTGCAATGTATAGCCAATTTGTTGAGCGAATTGTATGTTGAGTTGAGTATTTCTTCAACATTTGCTGCTCATATATATAGCAGCCAAGAAGGAGTGCAAGACCAAACGTCCACCCTTCATGGTGGATCAAGCATTACATATTTGTGGAGCAAGCACTTCATGGTGGGAAGACCATTATCCGGCTGCCAAATTATCAATACACGGATTGGAAAATATCCGTTTATAAATACGGATAATCTTACGTTAATATTTACTATTAACAAATAAATTTGGTCCAAAAAATTAATCAATCAATCGATCATTTGACCAAATCCAAATCCAAATCCATAATATTTACTATTAACAAATAAATTTGGTCCAAAAAATTAATCAATCAATCGATCATTTGACCAAATCCAAATCCAAATCCAAATCCAAATCCAAATCCGAATCCAAATCCGAATCCGAATCCGAATCCGAATCCGAATCCGAATCCGAAGCCGAAGCCGAATCCGAAGCCGAAGCCGTAGCCGTAGCCGTAGCCGAAGCCGAGCGAGCGACGACGACGACGGCGCGAGGCTTGCTTTCTTCTTAACTCTTTAAGAGCTACAAGAAGAGCAATTATATATATACCCGCCAAAAATGTCTTCCACTTCCAATATGGGACAATGTCTCATTGTTAAGAGGGAAAACTTAAAATTTTACTCAAAATTTTATTTTCCCTCCATTTCCCATTCACCCTCATTTTAAGAATATTACATCTTAAAATAAAACCTCAACAAGTTCGACCTATGCTGAAAAACTTAGATAAAATAAATAAACGATAACATTGTCTAGAAAATTAGAAACATACGAATCTAGCAAACTCCTTCAGTTACTTCCCTTTATCATTGAATATACAAGCCTTTTGATGCAGCAGAGAAACCCTTTTTTTTAATGTTCAAAATTCAACATTAAGTTGTTCTGAATGTAGTATTGTGTTGTTGGTTGAACCTTTGAGCCAGATGTGCATAACTTGAATAAGTTGGAGCTAGAAAAAGCACGATTTAGTGATTCAATTTATGCTATATTTAAGGGATAATGCATAAAATCCTCCCCAACCTAGAGGATTATGGCAGTGATATACATGAAGAGTTCATAGAGTTTAGGGCTGAGAGAAAGTCTTTCCAGAGAAGAAAAAGGAAGGAAAGAGCTCCTGCTGACCCTGATAATGTTCCATGTGGTGTAACTGGCCAGATCTGGGGTTTGATGAAACTGAAACAAATAAAAAAAATATAGAAGGTTGGATAGGGGGTGATGAACCATATTACCTAAGTTCTGATGCATGTAGCTTTGAAACAGATGAAGATGAATGTTGGGTTGAAGATGGGGAAGAAGTTAGGGTAAATCTACTAAAAAGAAGATCTTCTTCTACCAAGAAGGTGGTTTATGATCCCACAACTAAAAAAGTTATGTGGCAGTTGGGTATGATTTTTGCAGATGCGGATGAATTTAGAGATGCAATAACCAAGTATGATGTTCAAAGAAGGGTTCAGGTGGAAAAGTATGTGAATGAGCCAACAAGAGTCGGGGTGAGGTGCAAAGACAGTTATTCATGGTTGTTGTATGCAAGCCTTGACACTTCAAGTAATAATTTTATGCTTAGGACTTATAATCCAGTTCACAAGTGTAATAGGGCCACCAAATATTATATGTACAATTCTAAATACATGGCTAAAGTATTTAAAGATAAAATAGCTGAACAACCAAATATAAGAGTGTTCAAGTTACCAGAGTTAATTAGGAAGAAGTTTAAAGTGCATATTGGCAAGACCACAACTAGGGGAGAAAGAGCCAAAGTATTGAAAGAAATTATGGGTGACCATATTCTTGAGTTTGGAAGAATTCTTGATTACAGGGATAAATTATTAAGGACCAACCCTGAGAGTACACGTGTGGTGAAACTTGGTGAAGCTGATGAATCTGGTAAGGCAGTATTTTAAAGTTTCTACATCTATTTTGGTGCATTGAAGAATGCATTCATGGGGTGCAGGACATGTATAGGTTTAGATGGTTGTTTCTTGAATGGAATTAGTAGAGGGAAGTTATTAGTTGTTGTAGCTAAGGATGCCAACAACCAAATTCTTCCACTTGCTTGGACAGTAGTGGAATATGAGAACAAAATACATGGACATGGTTTGTGTATTTGATTAAGGATGATTTGGGATTAAGAGATGGCATGGGTTTCACATTGATTACAGACATGCAAAAGGTATATCATTCCAGCCTTTTTGATATTCTTTTTTGTGTTTTCATGTTTGAATACTAAATAATTTCCTTGTCTGTAGGGTCTTCTAGCAGCAATCAATTCAAGATATTATACCAGCTTGTGAGCACAAGATGTGTGCCAGACACATTCTTGTAAATTGGTCAAAAAATTAGAGAGGGATTTAGAGGAGGATGTTGTTCTGGAAGTGTGCTAGAAGTACATATGAGGCCGAATTCAAGAAAAACCTGAAAGCACTCAGTATGCTTGGTAAGAACATAGTTGATGATCTTTTGTACTAACAAAGAGACTTGGTGTAAGGTGTATTTTAATATGAAAGTCAAGTGTGATGCAGTAGATAATAATATGGCTGAAAGTTTTAATGCATGGATCCTAGTTGCAAGGCACAAGACCATTATTACCATGCTTGAAGAAATAATAGTCAAGATGATGACTAAAATAGCTAAGTTAAGGGAATTTGCAAATACTTGATCCTGTAACATTTCTCCAATGGCATTAAAGGTCTTAGAGGAAAATATTGAAAAGTCAATGAGGTGTATAATTTTTTTAATGGAGCTACAGGATATCAGGTTAGGGAGGGAACAAACCAATATACTGTTTGCCTAAGAAATAATACTTGTAATTGTAGGGCTTGGATGTTGAAGAGGATACCATGTCCACATGCCATAGCTGCAATGTACTATAAAGGGTATGAACCAACTGACTATGTTGATAACTGCTACATGAAGGAGACATATTTGATGACATATTCCCACTTCCTTCAACCACTCAATAGTAGATATGACATGCATCTACTAACCCTCCTGTTGCACCACCAATAGTGAAAAGTATGCCTGGAAGGCCCAAAAGGTTTAGGAGAAAAGAGGCAACTGAAACAAAAAAAATCTGGAAAGTTGCCTAAAACTGGACTTGTCATGAGGTGTAGTATCTGCAAGGGTGTTGGTCACAACAAGAGGGGGTGTCATAAGAGTGCTACAAATCCATCAGGTTCAGGAACTGCTGTTGCACCATCAAGTGTAACTTCTACTACTGCAGAAGCATTAGGTTCTGGAAGAAATAGAGTCAGACCAAAGGTAATATAGTATAACTAACTGTATCCAATTTCTTTTAAATTCAAACATTATATCTTACTATTTATTATTTGTTAGAAACCAAGAAATATAGAAGCTGAACCTGTGTAAAAAGAGGGAGAGGAAGACCTAGAAAATCAACATCTACTGCACCTAATACCTTTATTGCTGCTAAATTTTCAAGTACCGTATCTTCTTCTACTGCTGCTATTGAACTGCACCTATTGCAGCAGCTAGTACAGGAAGGGGAAAAGGCAAATCAAACAAAACAACATCCGCTGCACCTAATGCAACATTTGCTGCAGCTAGTAGAGGTAGGGGAAGAAGGGGATATAGGAATGCAACAGCTGCATCTAGTAGAGGTAGGGGAAGAGGAGATCTTGGAATGCAATTCCATCAGCACCTAATGCAACATATGCTACTCATCATTCACTAGCCGGTTGGTTTGAATATTCTGCACCTACTACATCATCAACACCTAATACATCTGCTGCACCTAATGCCTCTACTGCTACATTAATAGAGGAAGGGAAAAGGGTATGGAAAATACCAAATAATTTAAAAGGCCAAGAGTGATGGGAATAGGTGTGTTTCAAGCTGGAAATGATTTCAAAACTTTGAATGTAAGTGTATATTCTTTGTGATATTCAATATGTTTTGTATATTTGTGATAACTTATTTAGTTATTCTTTCTCTGTAGCCTGACATGCCAAGTAGTAGAATAGTATCCACGCCAAGTACCAGAATAGTATCCACTGGACCAACAATGATAACAAGATCAGCTGATGTAACTGGTGACATTGGTTTCAAACCAAGTAGTGGAGTGAAATTGAAGGGGAAACCAACAATCACAACAAGAAGGCTTTAAGAGATTAGAGGGCAACATAAAATTCAAACAAGGACTGGTGGTTCAAACAACCTAAGCCAGAATAGTAGTTCTGCACATTCCCAGTAGATTTGGTTGTTTTTGTTGACTGCAATCTACAAGCAAATAGTTATTTGATATTTTTGGTTCACTACAAGTAGACATTGTTTATCCTAAGCCAGACATTTGGTTATTTTTGTTGACTGCAATCTGCAGTTTTTATCCTTTTAGAATGATAATGTATTAGTTTTCAAATATTGCCTTAGTACATTTGGTGTTTTGTTGACTGATTTTGGTGGTATTTATGGAATGTTGCAGCTATATTTCTATGAAATTCAATGGTGTCTTGCCATTTACACAAAATCTCAATGTGACTTATACATAGTAGTTGAAAGAATTTGAGAATCGATCATACCAAGTGAGCAATTCATACACAATTAACTTCCACATAACATATACTAAAATGAAGTTACATACCATAATGACAACAAAACAGATTTATTACAACCTTAACCGAATACTTCTAGATAATTTCTACAATAGAAAACAACTACTATTGCAACTTTATTTGATCATTCTCCAAGTTGCCAACTTGTATTAGGCTGTAATCAATACATAACAACAAAGACAAATCACACTACACAAAATGAACTTCCTATTAAACCAACACCAGGTCCTTTTCTTTTTCTCATTTTCCCCCTTCTCTTTTTCATCGTCAGTCACATCCAAATTAATGTTGGCATTTTCATACTTTCAAGCTCAACCAACTGCATCTTGAGGCTGTCATAATGTGGTCCATGTCCAATCTGCATTTAATAGTGAGTGGAAATGGTTGTTGGAAGAATAGTACCCAACAAGAGTTGGGGTCGATTTTCACAAGGAGTTACTAGGGGTGTTAGGAGTATACACTTGACGAAAGCGAAAAAGGAATAGCTAAATTGCACTTCCACAGCAGGTTTTGATTTCTAATTCTAATTTTACTCTAGAAATTATAAGCTAAGAAAAGAAACTAGAAGCGAATCAATATTTTTGGTGTTTTTCCAAATAGTTTAAAGGCCTAGGGCTGTGACCATAACCTAAGTGTTTGACCAATGGGATAAAGACGTTAATACTTATTTTGTTGATTGGGGTGTATTATAGCTCTCAACACTACATTACCCACTCAATACCTCTCAGTCAGAGAGTGATTTTGCCCAATTTGGATTTCTCAAGTCCAAATGGGTATCAACCAAAACAGTTGATAAACACACAAAAAAATGGACTCATTCCCTTAAGAAGGTTGTCACGCCATCCATTATTGGGACGAGTCACTCGGTTCGCGCAACAACTACCTTTGGAAAGAACCGTGGTATTAAGAAAATCAAAGGTTTATTATCTACTAAAACTTAAAAAGAAGCTACTAAATCAAACAAAGAAGCTACTAAATAAAACAAAGAACTAATAAAGAAACAAAAATAAAGAAGCTAATAAGCAAAAACTACTGAAGATAGCATGAATATACATAATGAGAGAAAGGGAGAATATATACATAATAAGAAAAGAGAACATAATATCAAGTTATTATAGGCCAATTGTCTCAGAATGTATCAAATATAATCAATAAACTCCACCCCCAAATAAAGATAAGCATTGTCCTCAATGCTTAACAAAATAAGAGTAAAAGAGGGAAAAAAGTGAAGAAAACTCCCTATGGCTCCTTGGACATCTCTGTGTCCCCAGCAATGTCACTGCCTGCAGGATCATCCAACTGAATCTCATCATCCTCAACTCTGGATATGGCTGGGTTGGTGAACATATGACGCACTACCTTGATAGTATCGGCAGTAAGGTCTAGTCCCTCAAACTGGCCAGCCGGTTCCACCTGTGCTGTTGGTGCTGTAGGATCTGGGCCTGAATGGTGTGGGTCAATCAGCATGTCAAATGGTAGATCTGCGACTGTAGCAAGCCTGGTCACCTCTCTCCGGAGCTTGTCCATTTACTTCTTGCTGGGCTTAGACTTTCTCATCTTCTTTACTTCTTTTCCCAGCTCTTCGATCACTGACTCGTGTTGTACCAAGGTAGCCATAATAGTGTTCTGGTTCTCAAGGAGCTTCTTCAATATCTCTTCAACTGTCGGGGGAAACTGAGGTGCCTGAACAGAAGACTGTGCTGCAATAGTACTGGATAAGTCAGACAGCTTTGCAGTGGCTGTTTGCATCCAATTGTTTAGAGTTGCTAATGTTTGGGAGACTAGCAGCACGGAGAGTGGGGCACTAAGCATGGGCACCGGCTTCAAAGCCGAAGTGGGAGCTGTGGCAGGAACTGCAGTAGGGGCTGTGGATGATGGCGCAGGCATAGCTGCAGCACTGGAGGAAGGCTCGGCTGAAGTGGATGGAACATCAACTGCTTCAGCAACTACCATAGCTGGCTCATCAGACTGGCCCGCGGTGGTAGGAGGCTGAACTTTCTTCTTTGGATTGTTCGCATCCATTAGTGAATACTAAGTAAAAGGCTTCTTCAGCCTTACCTTTGTGTCATAATCCCTTGTATCTACCTTTACATCCATGACATATTCTGTAACAGTGTTGGGATACGGGTAGGATGAGTCATCTTGCCGAGCAATCACTGAGATGTTGGTTAATATCATGGCACACACATTGATAGGGTACCCGGCCATAATAGAAGCAACCAGAACAACCCAAGGAATCGGAAGGTAAGTCCCATTCTGACTCGGGTCCAGTCTGCTGCAGATAAAGGTTTGCCACCCCTTCACCTCGAAACTGAGAGTGCTCTGATGGATAGGAACCCCAGTGGCAATCCATGCAGGTAGTGGCCCTGGTGCTGCTAGAATCTCCACTAACCAAGGACGAGATGCGTATCTCAATGCATACTTTTCCAAATATTCCTTTGGCTCAACATTGTCGAATCCCAAGTACGTTTTGAGTGTATGTTGATCAAATCTCAATTTTAAGTTACGTACTTTAGTCACTTTTGTCCCAATTTTTATGTGAGCCACATTTGCATAGAATTCCCGGACCAGGTACTCTTTGGCACCCACTACACTTTGAGTGAACCACATCCACCCATTGCGTTCCCTGAACTGTTTCAGCACTGATGGGTTCTACCTCTTCAAATCTTTCAATAGAAATTGTCGCTCGAGAGTTAGCGGCCTCACTGGACACCATGTACGAAAGCTGGTGAAGGCAGCCAGGCTAACAAATCGTTCCTCCCAAACTTCTTTCTTCTTCGACCTTTCAAGGCCGATAGTTGTAGCATTTCCCCCTCTGCCATCATCGGGGATATCCTGAACTGGCGTAACCTGTGCCTTAGGGACAGGTGTGTCCGATGGCTCAGAAGCCTGACTAGCACTCTCCGAGTCCTCGGAAGTGCTATGAGATGAGGACGGCTCGTCCCTGAGTTGGTACCTCCCCTGCGGCATTGACTGTACGGCTGGCTGCTCCTGAACAGAGGCTGAGTTTCCCTCTGATGCTTCCTTAGACGGGACATAAGAGCTCGTGTCAGAAAGATCTACACCTCTCCCCCTGCCGGCAGTAGCTTTCTTTGCAATTGTCTTTTGTTGGCCAAGGGGTAGGACACTCTTGCCTCGACCCCGATAAGGTTCACCCCTCCCTTTAGAAGTGTCGCCTCTACCTCTAGATCGAACCATTGTCTGTATCAAGCATAGGCAATTGTTAGTTGAAATTCAATGTTCAAACATACACTTGAGATATGCAAGTATACAACAGAAAACACAGTAAGGTTCACAGTTAAAGCATGCTTGCAGAAGAAGGATCTGTGGTCCGCACAATTTTCTTGCGGCCGCAGATGAGGCCTTACGGACCGCACAATTTTGTTTTGCGGCCACAAAAGTGAAGTGTGGTCCGTACAATTTCACTTGCGGCCGCATCTCTGAAACCTAAATATGCCAACTCTGTAATGACAGAGAATTGGATGTTCACAAATCTTGGATGTTACTTTTTTGCACGAATCCGACCTTTTCGGAGTTGAAGGTGTGGTCGCAACACGATTTCTACGGTCCGCACAATTAAACCTGAAGCCGCACATTGGAGTCCCAAAGTAGGGACTCTCTTATGACAATAAAATTGTATTTTTGCAGACGCAATGGGAATTTTGTGGTCCGCACATTTTACCTTGCAGCCGCAAATCTCTTCTTCACTAATGATACCCAAGAATCAATTTCTGCGGACCGCACAAATTCAAGTGCGGTTGCAGAATTCAAAAATAATGAACAGTTCAATTATTTCGTTCTAGGTTTTGCAATTTTGTGCTCAATTTGACATGGTAACATCATATAAACATGAAAATATGTTGACCCATCCCCCATAGAGCATGTATTGGTTAACCCATTATAGATTTACCCCCACATGAATGCACAATTGGATTATATTGACAAATGGCATAAAAATGACTAAAAATCTACAAATTAAAAGAAAAAGAGTAACAAGAAATTGAAGCATACCAGATGAATGAGTATGATGAGTGACTGAACAAAGGTGTTGTGTATGTGGACAGATAGATTCACCAACAAATTGTAAGAGAGTATTGTTTTTTGTGCTCAGAGAGGGACAGAAAAAATGTACAATAGCCTCTATTCTTCTATTTATACTACTTGGTTTTGCTACGGTAAGGAAGGGTGAGTGCGGCCGAACAATTCATGTGCGGTCCACACTCTGTTACCTGGTGACCTTAACTCGACACCTCGTCTGCGGTCCGCACAATTTTGTGTGCGGCCGTATATTTCATGTTGCGGTAGCAGATTTCCTTTTGCGATCGCACATAGACCTTTTCTCTGACAGACTTCAGAGAGTTGACCTTTTCCACATTTCATTTGTGCGGTCTGCAATATAATTGTGCGGACGCATTGCACTTTTGCTACAACAACCATAAATGTGCGGTCCGCACAAATCAACTACGGTCCGCACTTCTTTCAACACTTAGCCACATTTTTGTCCACAGTTTTTGTAAGTCACACTCAACCGTGTAGAACACTTCAAATCAAATTAGAACAAAAATAAAACCTATCTACCAAAGGAAAAGGAAAAGAAACATGGGTTGCCTCCCAAGAAGTGCTTGATTTAACGTCGCAGCACGACGCATAATACCATTAAATGCAATGACTGACCGCCACGATGTGGCTATCTCCAACCTTTCCCAAATAGTGCTTCACCCGGTGACCATTGACTCAGAATATTTCATTATTTTTGTTCTGCAAGTCCAATGCACCAAAATGTGTCACACCCACAGTTTCAAAAGGACCACTCTATTTAGACTTTAACTTCCCGGGAAACATCCTCAACCTTGAGTTGAACAACAATACAAGATCGCCCACCTTGAACTCTTTGTTCCAAATGTATTTGTCGTGAAGGCATTTCATCTTTTCTTTATACAAGGATGAAGTTGTGTAGGCATGGTACTGAAACTCATCCAATTCATTCAAATGTGCAACCCTCAAGTTAGCGGCTACATCCCAATCAAGATTCAACTTCTTTAGAGCCCACATTGCCTTGTGCTCTAGTTCCACCGGAAGGTGACAAGCTTTTCCGAACACCAACCGGTATGGTGATATTCCAATAAGGTGTTTTATAAGCCACTCAATAAGCCCATAATGCATCATCAAGCTTCTTGGACCAATCCGTCTGGTTAGCGTTCACTGTTTTGGACAAAATACTCTTTATCTCCCGATTGGAGACTTCTACTTGACCACTAGCTTGTGGATGATAGGGAGTCGTTACTTTATAGGTAACATCATACGTGCAAAGTAAAGTGTCGAAAGCCTTATTGCAAAAATGCGGCCCCCCATCACTTATAATTGCCCGCGGAGTACCAAACATTGTGAAAATATTCTTCTTCAAGAACGCCACCACACGTCTCGCCTCATTGTTGAGTAGAGCAACGACCTCAACCCATTTGGACACATAATCCACCGCGACCATGACGTAGGTGTTTCAACAAGAACTCACAAAAGGACCCATGAAATCAATACCCCATACATCAAAACTATCAATCTCCAATATAGTAGTAAGAGGCATTTTATTTTTCTTTGAGATTCCACCGGCCCGTTGACATTCATCACATCTTTTCACTAGCATCCTTGTAAATAGTGGGCCAATAGAAACCGCAACTCAGCACTTTGGCCATCGTTCATGCTCGACCATGATGACCACCATATGGCGAAGAATGACAAGGCCCAAGAAATTCACCTTGCTCTTCTTACGGTACACATCTTCTAATCACCTTATCCGTACAAATCTGGAATAGGTATGGTTCATCCCAATAATAATCTTGACAATCCCGTTTGAGCATCTTCCTTTGGTCTGAAGAGAACTCATCCGGGATGATTCCACACACAAGAAAATTTGCTAGATCCGCAAACCATGGCACCTCTTTCATTGAAATAGTCAAGAGTTGCTCATCGGGGAAGGAGTCATTGATTTCAAGGTCATCATGCGGCCTCCCCTACTCCTCCAAACGAGATAAGTGGCCCGCCACTTGGTTTTCACTCCCTTTTCTATCTTGGATGTCAATATCAAACTCTTGAACAAAAGCACCCATCTCATCAACCGAGCTTTGGAGTCCTTCTTGCTCATAAGATAACGAAGTGCCACATGATCCGTGTGGACAATGATATTTGCACCCATCAAGTCAGGCGAAACTTCATTATTGCAAACATAATGGCAATGAGCTCTTTCTCCATAACAGTGTAGTTGACTTGGGCATTATTCATGGTCTTGCTAGCATAGTAGACCGGATGAAAAGTCTTGTTGATGCATTGTCCCAAAACAACCCCAACCACCACGTCACTTGCATCACACATGAGTTCAAAAGGGACACTCCAATTTGGAGCGGTGATGATGGGAGTAGTTGTCAACTTGAACTTCAACAATTCAAAAGCTCTCATGCAATCATCATTGAATTTGAACTTAGCATCTTTCTCATGAATCTTGCACAACGGATTTACCACCTTAGAGAAATCTTTGATGAAGCGTCGGTAGAAATCCGCGTGGCCTAAGAAACTCCGCACACCCTTTACCGAAGTTAGAGGTGGAAGTTTAGAAATCACCTCAATCTTTGCCTTGTCAACTTCAATTCCATTCTTTGAGATTTTGTGGCCAAGGACAATGCCTTCCTCGACCATGAAATGAAACTTCTCTAAATTGTGCACCAAATTTATTTCTTCACATCTTTCCAACACTCTATCCAAATTTGCAAGACAATCATCAAAAGAATCTCCAACCACCGAGAAGTCATTCATGAAAACTTCAAGGTAGTCCTCCACAATGTCCGTGAAAATAGCCATCATATACCTTTGAAAAGTCATCGGTGCATTGCACAAACCGAATGGCATCCGCTTGAAGGCGAAAGTACCATATGGACATGTAAAGGTTATTTTCTCTTGATCCTCCGGAGCAATAAGAATTTGGTTGTATCCCGAATGCCCATCAAGAAATCACGGCCGACCAATCTATTAAGCATTTGATCTAAGAAAGAAAGTGGAAAATGATCATTCCTTATGACTTTGTTGAGCTTGTGATAGTCCATACACACCCTACATCCGGTCACCATTCTTGTAGGGATCAACTCATTCTTGTCATTGGTGACCACCATCATGCCCCCTTTCTTTGGAACACATTGAACCGGAGAAGTCCAAGAACTATCGGATATGGGGTAGATAACCCTGGCATACAACTACTTGATAATCTCCTTCTTGACAACTTCTTGCATAGCCTCATTGAATCTCCTTTGATGTTCAATAGAAGGTTTGGCGCCTTCCTCCATGTTGACCTTATGCATGCAAAATGTGGGGCTTATCCCCCGAATATCCGCCAAATTCCACCCAATAGCCATCTTCCTCTTTTGTAGCACCGCCAAAGTGGAGTCTACCTGCATGTTAGTCAAATAAGAGGAAAGAATAACCGATAAAGTAGAACAACTACCAAGAAATTCATACCGAAGATGCGGAGGCAATGGATTCAACTCCAAGGTAGGAGGCTCTTCAATTGAAGGCTTTGTAGGAGGAGTTGTCCTATTTTCAAGATCCGAGGATAATTCCTTACAAAGAGTTCACACATTCCAT